>NW_025927452.1:0-40041 GCF_016906955.1 Phacochoerus africanus | reverse complement strand
CACCCCCACTGTATGAGCACAGAATTTCCTGTGATTGTGATCCTTATGGCCTTCACCCTATGATCCTATGTATCTCTTCACCTGAGTTTTCATTCACCTCCTTTTTTTTGTTGACTGGACTGTGGCATATGGAAGTTCCCAGGCCAGGGGTGGAATCCAAGCTGCAGCTGTGACCTACACCACAGCTACAGCAATCACAAATCCTTAACACACTGCTCTGGGCCAGGGATTTTTTTTTTCTTTTTTAAGGGCCACTCCCATAGTTTATGGAAGTTTCCAGGCTAGGGGCTGAATTGGAGCTGTAATTGCCAGCCTACACCACAGCAACACTGGATCCTTACCTCATCTGTGACCTACACCACAGCTCACAGCAATGCTGGATCCTTAACCCACTGAGCAGGGCCAGGAATTCAACCCGTGTCCTCACGGATACTAGTTGAGTACATTACTGCTGAACCATGAGGGGAACTTCCAGTCCAGGATTCGAACCCATGCTGCCACAGAAACAGTGCTGGATCCCTAACTTGCTGTACCACATGGGGAACTCCCATTTGCATGTTTAGTAGTCTTTGTAATATACCAGTGATCTAATAAGTACAGTGTTCTCCTGGGTTATATGGGCCACTCTAGCAAATTAATCAGACTTGAAGAGGGGTCATGGGAACCTTTGAATTATAGCCGCTCTCTCAGAAGTACAGGTAACAGCTTGGGTTTGAGCTTAGCATCTGAACAAAGTTGGAGATAGGTGGGAGCACAGGGGGCCCAGTCTTGTGGGACTGAGCCTTTAGCCTGTAGGATCTGATGTTAACTCCAGGTAGAATGGTATTTAGAGTTGAGTTAAATTGTAGGGCACCTGGCTGGTGTTGCAGAACTGGTTAATGTGGGAAAATATCCCACACAACTGGTGTTAGAAGGGAAGTCGAGTAAAGTGTAAGAGTGAGAAAAAGGGAGATATTCAGGAGAGATTTTTCCCCTAAAGAGATTTCTTTTTGAAGGGCATTAATCCCATTCATGAGTGTCTACCCTCAAGACCTGGTCACCCCTCAGAAGCTCCACCCCCAAATGCCCTCACAGTAGGGATTAGGTTATAGCATATGAACTTTGAGGGGATATACACTTTCAATCTGTAGTGAATCCAGCTGGCTAATTCTAAATATACTTTTTTAAAAAATCTTTTTAGGGCCTCACCCACAGCATATGGAGGTTCCCAGGCTAGGGGTCTAATCAGAGCTGTAGCTGCCGGCCTGCACCACAGATCACGGCAATGCTGGATCCTTAATCCACTGAGCAAGGCCAGGGATTGAACCCGCAACCTTATGGTTCCTAGTTGGATTCGTTTCCGCTGCACCATGATGGGAACTCCTAAATATACATTTTTTTTTTTTACCATAAAAATGTTTCTATAACCAGAATACTTGCTAAACACTATCATGTCTAATAATTTGTCTAAATATTCTTCTGAGTTAAAATTATATAATATGCAAGTAATTATAACTACATAATTAATTATATAATGTGATTATGTAACACTTTTTTCTTCCAATTCTTAGAACTCTAATTTATGGTACAGGCTCAGACCTTCACAATGTCAACAGAACTGGTATCAGTGGGATCCTGTCCCATTCATGATTTTAAATAATTATTCTAGCAGGTTTTCCATTTAGAATGCTTGCTCTAGATTATTTATAGATATTTCTGTCTCTTTTTGTTATGTCTTCAGTATTCTTTGAGCCTTTCCTTACTTTGTGGAGCAAAAAGATTTTGTACATTATCTTGCATTTTTCACCCTGGAGTCACTCATTCCTCCAAAGAATCTTGGTTTCTTTGCTTCTAGAATAATATGTAGAGGAGTTCCCTTGTGGCTCAATGACAGTGAACTTGATTAGTATCCATGAGGGTTCGGATTTGATCCCTGGCCTCACCCAGTGTGTCAGGGGACACGGCATTGCTGTGAGCTATGGTGTAGGTCACAGACACCACTTAGATCCCATGTTGCTGGGGCTGTGGTGTAGGCCAGGAGCTGTAGCTCTGATTCTACCCCTAGCCTGGAAACTTCCATGTGCTATGGGTATGGCCCTAAAAAAAAGAAACCCAAGATCTGGGCACTTGGGGTACTCACTGATTCTACCTCTAGCCTGGAAACTTCCATGTGCTATGGGTATGGACCTAAAAAAAAGAAACCCAAGATCTGGGCACTTGGGGTACTCACTGTTACTGGTATGTCATAATCCTAGTCTCTCTTAGTGGACAGAATGGACACATACACACCTTTGACACAGATGCCTATACATCTGTATTAAAATCGTCAGTTCACACCAATGCCTCCAATTCCAGTCCTGCACCACAGGGTTTATTCTTACTTTCACCTTTTCCATATTTGTAACTCTCTTTTTCCAGCAAGCAACTGGCTTTCATTATCCTTGATGTATTTATTTACTCAATTCCCTCTGTATGTAACCAAATTCTTGCTGCGTAGGCCAAAAACACAAGAGGGGGAGGAAGAGGAACAAGGAAGGGAAGGAAGAGGAAGGAGGAAGGAGGAAGGAGGAAGAGTTTTGTTTTTTATCTTTGTTTCACAGAACCACTCTGCCTTTTCCCACAAATAAGGAAGAGAAGGCATAGAAGGACAGGAGAGGGGATAAGTGCCCCAGGAAACAGACCAGTCCAGTCACTGCCTTTGGGGTGGGGCTGGATGTCAGGCCTGAAGATGATGACAGCTGGCCTGTCCTCTTGTCTCCTAAGTGGTACCTGGCAGCCTTTTTTTTTTTTTCCTTTTTTTTTTTTAAAGACCTTTTTGAAGAACAATTTTAGGTTCACGGCAAAACTGAGAGGAAGACACAGAGTCTTAATATACTCCCTGCCCCTACATAGGCATGGCTTCTCCCACCGCGTGATGCAGAGTAGTACATTGGTTACAACTGATACACCTTCCCTTGACCCATCATTATTACCCAAGGCCCATAGTTTACTCCTGGTGTTGTACAGACTGTGTTTCCAGACAAATGAATATATAAGGACATGAGTCCACCAGTAGAGTAGCATATAGAACAGTTTCACTGCCCTAAAAATCTGGCAGCCTTTTAAAGCTTAAGCTATTTGGTTATTTTAGAGGCAGTGCTTTTGAGGGCCTTGGAGATGCTGGATATGCATTTAAATGAACCCTGTTGAGGGACCACTGTGGGGGTTGGCACATTTCCGTCTCTCACTGGAAGAAGCCTGCTCGGCCCTGTGGTGCCACACATGCACAGTAGTACGGTTTTCTGTTCAGCTCAAACTGGCAGCTTTTTGTGTTGAGCACCTTGCTGAATTTACATGTCATGTCAATGGGGCTTCGTGGAGCTCGTGATCTTCATACTCCTTGTAAAGTGTGGTGTGTGGCTTGGCCTCTCTAGCTTTGAGCATCTCCATAATGGTATTTGCTTGTATGTTCATGCGGGTTCGTTCTGGCAAACCTGACATAAATACATCTCCATAAAATCTTGAGGAAGAACTTGCTGAAGAAGCCCCCAGTGGCCAAGTTGCTAGACATGGCTATTGCCAGAGGGAGAAGCTGGGGTCATGTGGGGCAAAACCAGCTTCTGGATGCTGACATGAACACCAAGACTGCAGACCTTGGCTTCTGCATCAAATTTACCTTTAGCAATAAGCTGGATACCCTCTGTGGCAATCCCCTGCTATGCTGCCCTGGAACACTCCCAGGACCAAAAGTATGATGGACTCTCTGCGGCTTGGAGACTAGGACCCCTCTTTTACACTGGTCAGTGGATCCCTTCCTTTGATGGGCAGAACTTCGAGAAGATATAGAAAGGGAGTAAAGGGCAAAAATACCATATTCTCTCAGACTGTGCAAGGAATATGAAAATTTGCCCAAGAAGTCTGTCTTTCTTCTCCTTCTTCTTCTTCTTTTTTTTTTTTTTTGGCTTTTTGGGTTTTTTAGGGCTGCACATGTGGCATACTTCTGGTGCTGGTACTGTACAGCAGACTCTCTCTGGCAGAATTTGACTTGGAGCTCTTTTTCTTACAAACTGCCAAGAGCCATTAGGCATCCTCCTCCATTATAGGATTCCACTACAAGGAGTCTTATCCTTAGCCTCCAGCCGTCCAAGTAACCTCACTGTGTTTGTATGACTCAAAGCCTTCATGGTTTTGACTTTGTGGGGTAGTTCCTGGAGGCTGGAGAAATTCTGCCAAATCCTGTCCACAATCTTTGCAGCTATTTCCTTCCCAGTCAGGATGTGTCAGGCCAGCTTCCCCATGGCCAAGGGACCCTTTCTGATGGTCTCGAGGAGCTGGTTGTTGCCAACAGGGTCTCCTCAGCAGAGATGTTGGAGTACTCTGCAGCAGGTTGGCTTTACCGAGGGACTTGAAGGCAAGGTGTCCCAAGATCAGCTTGAACCTGGGAAAAGCTGGTGAGATTGGTCCAGGTCTCCTTAAAAGAAAATCGCCTCCCAAGACCACCTGATGAACTGATCTTTATAATGGCATCAAAACACAATGGCAGATTAAAATAAAAATAAACTAAGTATAGAGCCAAGGAAAAAAAAAGGAGAGAGAGAAAAGAAAAAAATTAAAAAAAGACAAAAAAAGTAAAGAAAATGAACAAGTGACAAGCAGAAAAAAATTAGTAGCGAATGACATGTGCAGAAAACCCACAGTGTCAAGGAGAAAACAAGCTATTATTGGTCAGATGTCCCTCAGTTCAGGTCCAGAGCTAGAAGGACCACAAACCTAGCCCAACCTGGAGTTTATATACGTTCTTGGAATTCCATGACAATGACTCCTTATGAGGTCATAGCAAGAGAGAGACCTGTCATAGTTACTGATAATCCAAAGTAGTTTCCTAATTTTTTGTGTGTGTGTCTGAAGAACCCTTTTAGACTTTAAAAAAATTATTGAGCATTCACAAACAGCTTTTCATTTATATAGATTATAGCTATATTTACCTTTTTAGAAATTAAAACCTATTTGATGCTTCAGTGGCTTTTTTATTTCTAGTTTGAAAAGTTATAGTAATTTTTGGCTCAGCATATTTTCAAATGTCCAAATACGCTGGAACTTTTAATTTTCTTTTTACTAACTTCTTTTTTTTTTTCATTTTACTTGTTCAGTTTGTATCTATAAAATAAAAATATCTCTATAAGAAAAATAACTAAAATGCCATTCTCAAAATAATGATTCCTCAATAGCAATATCTATTCAATGTTAAACTTTGTCTTATGCAGTTTTGAAAGTTTTAGTTTTTTCAGATTATATGCTTGAATCAGGACCCTATGATTGGTTGATAGGAATTTAACCTTCTTCAGTCTATCACTTTCCACTCCCATCTCCTTCCTTCTCCCCCTTGTCTTTTGTTTTTTTGTTTTTTTTTTGCTTTTTGCTTTTTTCGCACCTATAGCATGTGGAAGTTCTCAGTCTAGGGGTCAAATCAGAGCTACAGCTGCTGCCTAACCCACAGCCACAGCACAGTGGGATCCGAGCTGCATCTTTGGCCTATACCACAGCTCACGGCAGTGCTGGATCCCCAACCCACTAATCAAGGCCAGGGATTGAAGCTGCATCCTCATGGATACTAGTCGGATTCGTTTCTGCTGAGCTACAACGGGAACTCTCAGCTTGTTATTTATTTATTTATTTATTGTCTTTTTAAGGTCGCACACGAGGCATATGGAGGTTCCCAGGCTAGGGGGCCAATTGAGCTGTAGCCGTCAGCCGACACCACAGCCACAGCACAGTGAGATCTGAGTCGCATCTTCGAACTACACCACAGCTCAGGGCAATGCTGGATCTTTAACCCACTGAGCAAGGCCAGGGAGCAAACCCACATCTTAATGGATGCTAATCAGGTTCATTAACCTCTGAGCCACGACGGGAGCTCCTGTTATTTATTTTTGAGGAATTCATGTCGTTAATTTCCTGGTGTTTAGATTTTACTGATTGTAATCCTGTGGCGCACGTTAACAAGTTCCTCTGTACTTCTTGTAAATTGATGGTTAAACCTCAGGGTTGATCAGATTTAGATGTGATCTCATTGGTGAGACTCCTTCATAGGTGGTGGTACGTTCTTTAATCAGGAAGCTAATGGCCTCTCTTTTTGTGATGTTAGCAGGCTCCCGTGAGAGCCATTAAATCAGGACAAGTAGCAAAATACTACATCTGTTATCCCTTCACTTATTAGCTAGAATACTTCTTCAAGAGAAATGTCTCTCCAGCAACTTCTTCTTCTTTTTTTTTTTTTCAAGGCTACACCTGCACCGTATGGATGTTCCCAGGCTAGGGGTCCAATGGGAGCTGTGGCTTCCGGCCTACATCATAGCCACAGCAATGTGGGATCCGAGCTGCATCTGTGACCTATGCTGCAGCTTGTGGCAACACTGGATCCTCAATCCACTGAGCAAGGCCAGGGATTGAACCTGCATTCTCAGGGATACTAGTTAGGTTCGACACTGCTGAGCCACAACAGGAGCTCCTCTCCAGCAACTTCTAATTCTTGTGATCATTGATGATAGGCTTTATGAGTCCCGTTTTCTAATACACGTGTAGTGTATTTTTTCAGTTGTTTTTCATATGTGGCTTCCAGGTGAAATTTCACTTGAACAAATGTTTCTGCAGCGAAAAGGTATTTTGAAAGGTTCTGATACTATTTGAAATTGGAAACACCATTTTGGATATTTGAGGTCCCGAGAATATTTGAAATCTTATTAGGGCTGAAAAAATATAAAGCCAAGGAGTTCCTGTTGTGGCTCAGCAGGTTAAAAACTTGGCATAGCATCCATGAGGATGCAAGTTCAATCCCTGGCCTCACTCAGTGGGTTAAGGATCTGGCATTGCCACAGGCTGTGGTGTAGGTCACTTCAAATGCTGCTCGGATCCTGTGTTGCTGTGGTTGTGGTATAGACCAGCTGCTGCAGCTCTTATTAGACCCTTAGCCTGGGAACTTCTGTATGCTGCAGGTGGGGCCATAACATGAAAAAGAAAAGAATGTATATAGAGTCAACCCTTCTATCGCTCTGCCCACCTGCCCTTACTAATGTGGCCAACATGCCATATATGGTCAAGGTATGGTAGCCGTTGCAGATATCATATAATCTAACTGTCTTGTTTTATATGTGGCAAACAGGGGCCCATTCACTGGTTCATTCCTTCATCAAATGTTTCCTAGGCTTTATGCTTTGAAAAGGCACTGTTTTAAGTGCTGGATAAACTGCAGCAGATAATCCCTGAGTTTTCTGTGCTTTGGTGCGGGGTGGGCAATACAAGTTAACAAGTTGACAGATATGTTAAGAGGGTGATAAATGATATGAAGGAAATAAACACAGGTGATGTGTTAGTGCTGCTGGGCGGGACGTTACTTTAGACAGGTAGTAACATTTCACAGGCGACTTCCTCGACAGGAGCCTGATATGCAAAAGATCTAGGGAAAGGACTCTCTGAGCAGGTAGTAGCAAAGGCGCAAAGGCCCTGAGGTGGGAACAAGTGTGGTATGATCAAATTGCAGCAAGGACAGTGTGGCTGACGTAGTGAGCAAGCAGAAGTGTGGTGCAAGGTGAGTGGAGAGAGGCAGAGACCAGAATCAAGCTTTTCTGGTTGATTCTGTACTGATACATTTTTTGCCTCATTTTGCATGATTCTGGGGCCCTGGTAGCTGTGTATCTTTCGCAGAACATGTGCAGCTGCAGAATAGAATGTTTAAAAATCACTTTCCTCTCTCTGCTCCTGCTCCGAAGCTAGACCTGTCCTTTAGGAAGCCAGTTCTGAAGGAAATCTGGTCCCTTGCTGCATCCCGGGTTCTGCTTCTAGTGGCAGCAAGTCTCAGTGTTCCCAGGGCTTGAGTTGCCTGTTTGAGCAAAGTTGGGGAGAGAGCTCCTGGACCATTCTTGCTTTGTGCTCTGCCCTGACCTCTGGTGGCCTTGGCCTGTTAAGACATAGATCAAGCTCGAAGCTGGAAGCCTGGCCTTCCACTCCAAACTGCCAGAATTTGGTTAGGAGTGTGCACTGTATTCTGAAGGCCTGGTGAAGAGGCAGAATTCCAGACACTGCCATGGGATGGCTAAATGGCTTTTGACCGTCTGATAACTCTTATACCGGTACAGGAACCATTCTTTAGAGGTTGGATGGCACCAATCCTGCCAGTCCCCCAGGTGCAATGGAGTGGGCATGGGATCCAGCAATGGGAGCCCTCATTCTTTTGGCCTGAAGGATTGGTTCAGAAAGAGCACAAAGAGTGATCCAAACTGAGCAAATCAGGTCTTTAAGGGTTTGGTACAGGGACCTCGGAGAGAGGGCAGCTCTCTCTCCCCTGGATCAAGGGTTTTATTGGTCCTTGTATACGTGGCTGGCAGTAACCAACCATCTCTCTGGCTTCATGGAGAGAGGCTGTCTGAGAATTCCTCTGAAGAGGAAGGGAGGGGTCTGGAAATTCGAATGGAGTTATCTCCTTCTTCTGGATGTGCCAGTAAACCCCTTATTTTCTTAAGCTAGTTTCTGTTGGGTTTCTGTCACTTATGACTGGAAATCTCCTAATTAATACTGCAACCGGTGTTAGTCATACTTATTACTAGTAGTAGGTAATCATAAGTAAGTGTGAAGTGAATACGGTGTGGCATTTTCCTTTATGGCACCGTCTTTGTAATTATATAGTGATCTGGGTGACTATTTTTAAATGTCTCTCTCATTCCATGAGTGGGGATCATATTTATTTTGTTCATCACTACAGCTCACTGACCAGTTGATATTAGGTCTTTGATAAATATTTGTAATGAATAATTACATAGTAATGTTTACAAAGGTAAGAATGTTATTTCTATTATCTAATACTGTTCTAGTTATGGAAGAGAATGTCCTTATTCTTAAGTAAGTCATGCTGAAGTCTTTAGGGGCAAAGTGGATGATGCTTGCAACTTAATTGGTCAGAAAAATAATCTGTCTATCTATCCATCTATACCTGTGTATCTATATATATCTGTATATGTATATGTGTGTTGAGGGCGAAAGAAAGCAAACATGACAAAATGTTAATCATTGTTGAAATTAAGTGGCAGCTACAGAGGTATTTATTGTATTATTGCTTTCCACTTTTGTATGTTTAAAAATGATCAAAATTGAAGTTTGGTAAAAAGGTTACCCTGATCTGGATGGGTACTCATGTTTGCCTCGCCTTTAAGAAATTTCCAGTTCCCCAATTATAGGACAAATACACCAGAGAAAGACCATTTGCATTACAAAATAATTTTTAATTTTCCAGGGGGAATAAAAAATCCCCTCAAGTCTTCTTCAAATAATAGCAATTAAAATGATCCAATGAAGAGTTCAGCTGTAGGGGAAACTGGAATTAGCCCTAGAGGGCAAATCTTCCCTCCCTCCCTCCTCCCCCTTTCTCCCTCCTCCCCCTCTCTCCCTCCTCCCCCTCTCTCCCTCTTCCCCCTTGCTTTCTTTCCTGGCTTCTTTTATCTATCCATTCCTTCCTTCTTCTGCCATTTTGCTAAAATTAGAAAAGTTCTTTTTTCTTCTTCAGACTGCGAATTGACTATAAGCAAAAAGCTCAGACAATAAGGAACGGGGTAAAGGAGACGGCAGACATTACCCATGATGCTACTCACCTAAAAATAATAGTAAAAACAGTGCAAGGCATTGTTCTAAGCACTTTATGTGTATTAATGGGTTTAAACTTCACTAATAAATCTGAGGAGGTAGTTCCTACCGTCATTCTCATTTTACAGAAGAGGAAGTTGAGGAGAAAACGGTTAAGTTTCCCCAGATCAAATCATACTGGCCTTGCTGAGAAAGAGGCCCTCTGGACCCTTTGATAAATATTCTTTTTGCACTTATGTGTGTGCACTTGCTTACACACATGTGCATGTACATGTGTGTACACACTGTAATCACCCACAAGCACACAGACTTGTGCACACATGTGCTGCCATCACATGTATGAGCACACACACATTCTGCAAAGCAGTCGTTTTATTCATAGTACTTTATGACTTGATTTAAAAATATATACAAAAGTATGCAGAAGAGGAGTGTAAAAAACCCCATGTACTAATCACTTAGGTTTACTAATGATCAACTCATGGCAAGGCTTGTTTCATCTCTACTCCCAGTACTTTCTCTTTCCTATAGATTAAAAAACAAAGCAAAACAAAACCTACTTATTTGAAACAATTATAAACTTAAGGAAAATTGCTAATATAGAGAATACCCAAATACCCTTTATCCAAATTCACTAATTTTTGACGTTTTGTCATATTTGCTTTATCATTCTCTCTTGTTCTCTATGTGCGTATATATGTGTGCACATGTACATAAAATTATGAATTTTTTTGGCCTCAGAACACTGCATGGCTGAGTTCTCTTTACTTCTTCAAACCTCAGTGCCCATTTCCTAAGAACAAAGATATTAGCCACAGTACAGTTATTAAATTTAAAAAAGTTAATTGATATAATACTTTTTTGAATTTCATTACTCAATGAATTTATTACATTTATAGTGGTACAATGATCATCACAATCCAATTTTTGATGTAATACTATGACCTATATTTCATATTCCAGTTTTGTCAGTTGTCCCCATGATGTCCTTTATAATTTTTTTGCTTCTAGCCTAAGATCTGGTCCATGATCATATATGGCATTTCGTGATTATGGCTCTTTGGTTTCCTTTAATCTGGACCTCTTTTTAAGCCTTTCTTTCCTTTTCATGACTGACATTTTGGAAGAATAAAGGCCATTTATTTCTTTAGAATGTCCCTCACTTTAGGGTTATCTGATATTTTTCCTTGTTTATATTCAGATTATGTCTTCCTGGTCAGAATTCTATTTGTGCGACGCTGCGTCTGTCTCAGCATATCACATCTGGAGAAGCACGGTGACCACTGGTAATGCTAATTTTCATCACTAAGTTTAGGTATTGTCATTTCTCCATAGTATGGCTTCCTTTAAAAAATTTAGCTGCAAATAACTAGTGTTATTTATGAAGCAAGAAAGGATAGGCTCACAGCATTATTTTTCATGGTGGTGGAGTCACCACAGCCATCGTCACCACCGTCATTCCCATCACCATGGCTGAGGGCTTGTTATGTCAAGCACTATGCTAAATGCTTTACCTGCTCTAATTTTCACCACCACCCTCTGAACAAGAAAAAAGTGTAGCTGAGAGACTTAACTTGCCCAAGACCTAAGTGGAGCTTCAATCCTGGCTGGTTGACTCTAGCACCCGTGTTCTTAGTAATGCACCATTTTTCAAAAAATCTGATTCTCTAACTTTCTAGGTTTTAGCGATCTCTTAGTCTTAATTTTTTATTTGTCTTTTTTTTTTCTTTTTTCTTTTTAGGGCTGCACCTGCAGCATATGGAAGTTCCCAGGCTAGGGGCTGAATCGGAGCTGCAGCTGCCAGCTTACACCACAGCCACAGCAATGCCAGATCTGAGCTGCGTCTGTGACCTACACCACAGCTCACGACAATGCCAGATCCTTAACCCACTGAGCGAGGCCAGGAACTGAACGCATGCCCTCATGGATACTGGTGGGGTTTGTTAGTGCTGAGCCATAATGGGAACTCCATCTCAGTCTTAATTTTTTATAAACAATGCTGCCATGAATATCTAAGGGTAAATATTTATAAATCCTCAAAACCTCAGCCCTTAGACCCCTAGACGTTGGTTCTTTATTCATAAGGCAGGTATTAAATACAATAGAGAATATACTCAGCAATAGGTCTTCCTGTAAAGCTATGTTGCCTGAACGTTGGAAGGGAGTCTTCTAGTTAATCTTTGTGTTCTGGGCAAGAATCTTCTCCAGCAATGACCTGATAACAGTAATAGTAACACCACCCTCTGAACACCTTGCTGTGTTTCAAGTGCTGGGTCAGGTGTTATCCTTTGTGATTTTCTTATTCTTTACAATAACCCCAGGAAGTAGCTGCAGCCCCTCTATGTTCAGATGAGAGCAGACATCCTGAGGCGCCCCTGACAGACAGATGAACATATATCTGGGAACTGGGAACTTCGTGGGCAAAGCACATCTGACCACTTATGGATACCTGTAATTGCTTACTTACACTTAAAAGAATGCACTTAAAATCACTCTAGAGTTCATTAAATCTCTTTTCACACAGTAGAGCTTGTTTAAATAATAACAATGAACATAGCTACCATCATTGGGCACTTGCAAGGGGCCAGCATTTGTTCTCTGGTTCTCATAGGTATTCCCTCTCTTCTGCATAATGACCTTGTGGGGGTGTATTATTTTCTCCATTTTATATACAAAGTGACAGGCCTGTGACACTAAGTAGTGAGGTCAGGACAATCCCATTTCACCTCAGTGTTCTTACCTGGTAACTTTAGAACTTGACCTTCCTAGAAAAATACGCAAGGGCAGAAGAGTGAAGCTGGGTATGGGTGTCAGCATAGAATATGTCAATTGAAAAAGACAGAAAGCAGCTGGCCAGGTCCCTTCCCAAAACTTTCCAAAGTTTGCAATTTCATACAGTGTGTATGTGGGTTGGAACAAGGAAAATTGAGATGGAAGTCTGGCAAACATTATCATGTTGACAAATCTATCTGTTAATATGTATTGATATTATAGGGACTTATGATTAAAGGCTGATAGTGGAAACCTTGCTGTGTGCAAATTTATTTTTTAATTTTAAATTTTTTATTGGTTTTGTGTTTTAGGGCCACATCTGCTGCATATGGAAGTTGCCAGGCCAGGGGTCAAATCGGAACTGCTGTTGCTGGCCTACACCACAGCGCATGGCAATTCCGGATCTTTTAACTCACTGAGTGAGGCCAGGGATTGAACCCACGTTCTCAGGATACTAGTGGTGTTCGTTGCCTCTGAGCCACAACTGAAACTCCCAAATTTATTTTAGAATCTATTCTGCCTATTCCTCTATAATGGGCTGAATTGTGTACACCTCTAAAATAAGTCTTAACTCCAGGTACCTGTGAATGTGACCTTACTTAAAAATAGGACCTTTGCAGATATAATCAAGTTAAGATGAAATGATTAGAGTAGGCCTTTAATCTAGTATGACTGGTATCCTTATAAGGAAAGGAAAGCTTCAAGTGAAGACAGAGACACACAGGGAGAATGTCCCATGACCACAGAGGCAGAGAGTCTAGTGACACGGCTGCAGGCTGTTGGCCTTAAACAAATAGACTGCCAGTTATTTTGCCAGCAAAAATGGGTTTATTCAGGATCAGGAAAGAATTTCAGTTTAGGATCTGCAGTCATGGCAGCTGTGTGCAGTTCCCAGCACAGCAAGGGAAGGACAGCTCTTTTATAGAGGGGGAAAGGAGGTTGGAAGAGCTACAGGAAATAAAGAGTCCATGGCTTTTCATTGGCTGAATTGTTGCCAGGAGAGAAAAGGAGGTCTTTTCTTCCTATTGGGCTCTACTATCATCTACCATTACAGAGCATGGGAGCTCCCCCTTCTGGTCTCTTGACTCAGCTTAATTGAGGTTTCTGTTTATTAATTTTTTACAAGGCCAAGGAACACCAGGGATTGATGTCACTATAAGAAACTAGGAAAATGCAAGGAGCGATTCTACCCAAAGTCTCAGAGTGAGCTGTGGCCCTGCTGACACCTTGATTTTAGATGCTTAGCACCCAGAATTGTGGGGAAGCACATTTCCGTTGTTTTAAGACCCCTAGTCTGTGGTAGTTTGTTACAAAAATTAATACAACCTGCCATTCACGTCTAGATGTTGCTAAATTATCATAGAGATAAGAAGCCCATTCAGGAGTTCCTTTCGTGGTTCACTGGGTTAAAAACCCTGCTGGAATCCCTGAGGATGTGGGTTCAATCCCTGGCCTTGCTCAGTGGGTTAAGGATCCTGCATTGCTGTGAGCTGTGGTGCAGGTCACAGATGCGGCTTGGATCTGGCATTGCTGTGGCTGTGGCCTGGGCTGGCAGCTGCAGCTTGGATTTGACTCCTAGCCTGAAAACTTTCATATGTTGTAGGTGTTGCTCTAAAAAAAATTTAGAAAAAGAAGCCAATTCATTTGCATAGATACTTTCCTTTTAGTTGTTCCCTCTCAGGCTTTCAAACCTCAGTGTGTATAAACAAAAGAATATGTGTGTGTGTATGTGTGTGTGTGTGTGTGTGTGTGTGTGTGTATTCTCTATTCCATCTATATTCTATAAGTGGTTTAAAGGATTTTTTTTTTTTGTCTTTTCTAGGGCGGCTCCTGCGGCATATGGAGGTTCCCAGGCTAGGGGTCTAATCGGAGCTGTAGCCGCCGGCCTACACCACAGCCACAGCAACTCCGGATCCAAGCCACCTCTGCGACCTACACCACAGCGCACGACAACGCCGGATCCTTAGCCCGCTGAGCAAGGGCAGGGTAAAGGATATTTTTAATAGATAATTCTGAGTGCAGTTTTCTTCTTATTTGTTCATTTGCTTGTCTGTCTTATGTTTCTCTTTGCTTTATCTCTCCTGCCAATATCCCTCTGGTTTTTTTGGAATATATTCCTAGACCATTTGCCAACCAAATGTGCTCTCCTTTGCAAATATTATAATGGATCAGTGTCTCTCTTAAAATGTACTTGGTACAGTGATTACAGTGGGACTATTACCTTCCTCTCTTTGGACATAGGCGCTGCACTTCTATCCATGAAATCTAACACTGCTTTTATTTTTTTTTAAAGCAGCCACACAGCAGTTATTTAATTAAAATCCCACATATATATATATTAAAAATCGTATAGCTCCGAAACCAGATTTTATACCTTTTTATTTTTATTTTCTGTAATTTTTAGGGCCCCACCTGTGGCATATGGAGTTTCCCAGACTAGGGGTTGAAATGGAGCTGTAGCTGCCGGCCTACGCCACAGCCACGGCAACGCGGGATCAGAGCCATGTTTGCGATCTACACCACAGCTCATGGCAGCGCTGGATCCTTAACCCACTGGGCAAGGCCAGCGATTGAACCTTTTTCCTCATGGATGCTAGTCAGATTTGTTTCTGCTGAGCCACGACGGGAACTCCAGTATACCTTTTTATTTTTATTTTTTTGGCCATGCCCACAGCATGCAGAAGTTCCCGGGCCAGGGATTTAAGGGATTTAAGGCCACACCATAGTGGTGACCCAAACAACAGCAGTGACAATGCTGGGTCTTTAACCACTAGGCCACCAGGGAACTCCAATTTTATACCTTTTAAAACACTGAGTTATAGGTGTTTTAAGACACCTTAATATTGGGTATCACATTGCTCCTATTAATTATTTTGTGCAACTGATAAGTCCTAGAGACCTAATGCATAGTACATTGATTATAGACACAAAACTCTATTGTAAAATTAAACTTAAAAAAATTAAACTCGCCAGGAGACTGGATCTTAACTGTTCCCAGCACTGGAAGAGGTGATAGTTATGTGACTCCATAGAGGTGTTAGCTAATATTACCATGGTGGTTATAATCCAATACAAATGTATCAAATCAATATGTTGTAAATGCCTGAAACTTACAAAATGTTGTATGTCAGATACATCTCAGTAAGAAAAAAAATCTAATGAAAAGTATTTTCTCTTAGTCTCTCTCTTTTTTTTTCTCCTCCAGCTTATTGACATCATCTTGGTCCCACGAGAGCCATCTCCCATTATGGGTTTCATCTCCAGGCTCTGTTAGTAAGTTTGCCTTTTAACAATATTCATGAGTTTTGACTTTGTTCCTGTAGGTTTGTGCTGTGCTGTTGCATTCAGGTTTGGCTGGGTGCTCTGTCTTCCTTCTAGCTGAGGGGCTCTTTCGGGAGTTTTGCTTGCTATTAAATATATACCACCGCTTTCTTTAGATGCTGCCTTCTCCTTCTGTGTCTTGAGGAGAATCTGTGAATTTCTTTCTTTCTTCTTTTTTTTTTTTTTGTCTTTTGTCTTTTTAGGGCTGTACCTGTGGCATATGGAAGTTCCCAGGCTAGGGGTCGAATTGGAGCTATAGCTGCTGGCCCACGCCACAGCCACAGCAACATAGGCTCTGAGCCATGTCTGTGACCTGCACCACAGCTCATGGCAATGCTGGATCCTTAACCCACTGAGCAAGGCCAGGGATTGAATCTGTATCCTCATGGATGCTAGTCTGATTCGCTAACCACTGAGCCATGATGGGAACTCCAGTTTCTTTTTTTTTCAGTCAGAATGTTAAGACACACTTAATGCCTTTGCATTGTACCAATCTTTCAAGAATAACAATGTAATAATATTTATATGAAGGGAACTGATAATAAAATTTACTAATAACTATTGAGTTGCTTCCTATGTAGTAGGCATTCTAAGAAAAATAGTTCATTGAGGTGAAAGTCGCATATCATAAAATTAACCATTTTAAAGCAAACAATGCAATAGCATTTAAGTGTATTCATAATATTGTGAAACTGTCCCATCTAGTCTAGTTCCAAAATCTTTTCATCACTGCAAAGTAAAACCCCTTACCCACTGGGCATTTTCTCTCTCTCTCCTCCCTCCCCTTGGCTCCTGGCAACCTTCAATCTGAATTTTATCTCTATGGCTTTATCTCCGGTGGATTATTTCATATAAATGAGATCATACACCATGCGACTTCTGTTTGGCTTCCTTCTCCCGGCATGGTTTGAGGGGTCACCCATGTCGTAGCATGTTTCAGGACTTTATTCCTTTTGATGAGTGAATAATGTTCCATTGTGTATTTATCCATTTATCTGTTGATGGTCACTTGTGCCATTTTCACCTTGTGGCTCTTGGAAAGCGCTGCTATGAACAGGTCTGTGTATGTGCTTGTCTTAGCATTGTGTTATAACCTGTGCCTTTTAGGATTTGGAAAACATGATGACTCTTCTTCCAGAAAACCTTTATTTAGGTGACTGTGTAATTCATAAATGGAATGATACCACCACAGAAGTTTCTTGCATTTTGTAGGGCTTTCTCTCCCCTGGATTATGTTCCCATTTCGGAGACATTTTTCCAGCTGAGGGAGTATATCACCACATCCTTCTCCTGATGTGGGTGATGCTAGCTACATTTGAGAGCCTGTCACATAATGGATACTATTATAATCCCCATTTCACAGATGGAGAAACTGAGGCCTTTGAAACTTGAGTACCTTTCCCAAGTTATAGCTGTAAGGGTGTTGTTTTATGAAGTTTTCATTTGTTCTGTGTGTGGCATGTATATGTGTGTCTACACGGGTCATGATGTAAAGCGTACTTCTTGTTGTGGGTTGCAGTCAAAAATGTTTGAAAAATACTGCTCTAAAGGAGTTCCCAGTCGTGGCGCAGTGGTTAACGAATCCGACTAGGAACCATGAGGTTGCGGGTTCGGTCCCTGCCCTTGCTCAGTGGGTTAACGATCCGACGTTGCCGTGAGCTGTGGTGTAGGTTGCAGACGCGGCTCGGATCCCGCGTTGCTGTGGCTCTGGCGTGGGCCGGTGGCTACAGGCTCCGATTCAACCCCTAGCCTGGGAACCTCCATATGCCGCGGGAGCGGCCCAAAAAATAGCAACAACAACAACAACAACAACAACAACAACAAAAAGACAAAAAAAAATACTGCTCTAAAGCTCTCACAGGTTCATCTTCCCTCCCTACACTTGGGTCTTCATGCACCTAAGTGGTTTTTGCTAGTTTTTGTATTCTCAGATGTGAAGAATTTTCTCTCATCCTCAAAACTCATGAATCACGAACTCCTTGAAGTGCAACATTTTTTGGCTCCATCACTGATCCTATATGCTTTTTACAAAGTTGGGGGCTGTGTGCCTTTGAAGTTCTGTTCTCTTTGTTATTAAATGACACACGCAAAAATGTCCACATTTAATAAGCGCTTTAATACGTGATAGCCCACATGGATCCCATTCAACGCAAACAGACCAGTGGTGCTCGTTGGTGACTTATTGGCACCCACATCAGACGTGCAAGAGGCGGAGGAAGACATCTTCCCCACTGTTCATCCCGCAGCACTAATGCAACTGAAGCACTGGTCCCCAGATAGGCCCGGGGAGGGCCCCTGTGGATATGTGGATGATAATTCCACATGGTAAATGTTTGGTTTTCTTCACGTCAGTAGCTATCCACATCAGTTCTCTGGGGACCCTTTCAAAAGCCAGTTCGAAAATATGTTCCTGAAAAACATAGTCTTTTAAAAATTAATAATGAGAACATATTAAAAATGCCAAGTTATTGGTTGGAAAGCCCAAAAGCAGCCTTTTAATGAACTGCCATGAATTATAACTTAAATCCTACAAAATAAAATTAGGGTTTTACATTTTTATTTGTTTAAATGCAAGAATTCAGTCTCATTGAAAGGTTAAAAAAAAAGTCATGCTGCAAGTTCAAGGGGTTTTTGATCACGTAGGGATGGCTGGGGAAATGTTGAAATAATTGTGTATAAAATACTGTGCTAAGTGCTGAAGGGAAAAAAGAAAAATTGCGATATAGCAAGCTGCTTCAGGAAGCTAGCCAACAGAAAACTCCTGTGTGTGTTTGTGGGATACATTTAAAGAAGTTCAAGATCTTGCACATACTTAATGGTAGAAAAGTAGAACCATAATGCTTGTTAAAAAGAGCATAGTTAAATTCGTGTGGATAGAAGCATATAATAGATAGTAGAAAGCTTATTGATAGGAAAGAGGTAGATCTTCAAGAGAACTGAGACGACTGTTCACTTTATTGTGCACAAACCATGTTTTTAAGAATCTGTGTATTCACTTGTATTTCCAGCTCTTAGAATAGTCCTTGGTGTGTAGTAAGTGTTTGGTAAATATTTAGTCAATGAGTGAATGAATGATTATATGGTAGCTTTTGAATAAAAATAAATGAGGGCCTATTCACATACATGGATAGGTAACAAACTGTGAAGAGTGGTTAACTCTGAGGATTGGGCTTGGGGGCAGGAGAAGAGGAACTTTGGGAGAGCATGGATCATTTCCTTTTCCAGTACCTTTAAGGGCACCTAGCAAGTTGTTTGTACTTAATCTGTCGGCTCATCATGAAGAACAGACCAATAGCAGTCGTAGCTATCACTGACTGATTACTTACTAGATGTTGTACTCCATGCTGAGAGCTTTATACATGTCACTTCACTTTATGCTCACAGCAGTTCTCTGAGGCCAATGTTATTATTACCCCCATTTTACAGTTGAGGAAGCTGAAGCTCCAAGATTTGTATGTAACTTCTCTGCTCTCTTACAGAGAGTGAAGTCTTCAAGGGTGAACCTTGGCAGCCTGGCTCCAGTGTGTCTGTACCTTAACCACTGAGCATATGGCTTGTAGTTGCCTAGCTCATGTTTATATTCTAAACAGGGACTAGAAGGATGCCTTGAACACAGTGCTTGTATCAAAAGCTGTTGGCTGCTTGCATCGCAGATGTTCCTTACGTCTTCCTAAGTTTACGGACTGCCCCACCCCCAGTCTTGTTTGGGCTACAGCATACGCTGGCAATATGAACCACTTCTGAGTCCAGAGTCTAAACCTACTTTGCTAATTCCCATTTGCTAGGAAGGCTTTGGTGTGTCCATGTGACCGGGTTGTGGCTAATGACATATTAGGGGAAGTCTTCTGGGGGTGGTGGTGGGATTTTGCATGTGAATAAAGATATAAAGAGGTGGTGAGGAGATCAGCTCCTTTCTTCTGGTCTTAAATGTGGTTGTGCGAAGATGTGATATGTGCAGCTAAATCAGCCATATTGCTTGAAGTAAGAAGGTCAAATATAAAAAGACTACATTGGTAAGGGCCACCAGAAGAAAGGTAGAGAGAGTCTGGGTTGTGGCTGATATTGCTTAACCTCTCCACCAGACCTGAAATTCCCAGAAACAGAATTAGACTGTGAAATTGTGCAAGCCATATGCACTGCTACTTGTGGCTGCAAACAATGCTAGCCTGTGCAGTGCTCTAAAAAAAAGCCTTGTAGGGTTCTATTTCTGTGAATAGAAAGTATTGATGAATTCAAGGAGATGACAGTCTAGTTGGGGAAATAAGCTATGTTCATAGACAGTAACTAAAAATGCAAGACTAAGTGTACCGAGCATCAGGTGGGCCTATCTAGGAGGTCTTCATGGAGAAGATAAACATATGAACTGAAGGCTGTTGTAATAGCAAAGATGTGAATGTAATAATTTGTTGTGCAAAAAAAAGTTCACTTTAGGTTTTGGTAACTCAACTTGATTGTCTCATTTTTGAGACTATCCTTGATCACAGAAAACACAATATGAGGTCATTCTAGCTACACTGAGTCAAGTCCTTCCTTATCTCTAGATGAAATCCAGGTTCTGAAAGGCTCATGTGGTATCTTGGAGTTGGGGTTGGGGGGCACTTGATCCTTTGTTGGTGACTCTTCACAGTAGGCTTCTGCTGAGATATTCATCCATCTGATTTATCACCTGCTCTCTGATGGCTTCTGCTGAGCTGTTTGTATTATAGTTTGTCCCCAGTCATGTGATTTGTGGTAGACATTTTTGCTGTTTGCCAAACATGCCCCAGTCTTAGCTCTCTGGGAATAAGATGGGTTACATTTTTTACTCCCTTATGGTTGGGTGGGGACATATGTCTATTTCTCTATGGATGTGGCATGTGTAACATCTAAACTAGGCATTTAGTTACTGGTGTGATATCCCTGAGTTCTTTCTCTCTGCACAGCATATGACAGTGTTCAAGACAGCAGCTTGAGTTCCTGAGGGACTACAATGAGCAGAGCTCTACCATCCACCTGTGACATACATGTAACATGAGCATGAAACACACCTTTATTGTTTTAAGCCACTGAGATTTTGGGGTTGTTTTTTATTGCAGCACAACTTAGCCCATCCTGACTGACACATTGTCTGTAACCACATTCCACTCTGATGTCCACTCATTTCTGAGGCAAAGTTCTTCAGATTCTTTGGCTCCCTTCACCTCTCTCCTAATTTCTGTATCCCACTAGAAGGCATGAGAAAATTCACCTGTCCTCTCACACCACCCCTGCAGCCTTCTTTTTTTGTTTGTTTGTTTGTTTTTAGGGCTACGCACATGGCATATGGATGTTCCTAGGATTGGAGCTAGAGCTGTGGGTCTATGCTGTAGCTACAGCAACACCAGATCCAAGCCATGTCTGCAACCTACACCACAGCTCATGGCAATGCTGGCCCCTGCATACTCTATTACTCTTATGCCACAGTAATATGCAGCATACTGCAAAATGCAGCCTTCCAGGATCCCAGGCATAATGTGGAGCATAGGTATTTTCTATTCCCGAATTCCGAGACATATCTGGAGTGTGTCTCTTTCTGTGTGTCTGCCCGTTTTTCTGTTTTGCACTCATTTTTGGACTCCATTGGGAGGGGCAGAATGCAGAGATCCTTCCCAGAGGTGGGGAAACTGAGGCCTATAAAACTTAATGCCTCCTCTGAGTCATATACCAATACATGATTGAACCAGAAGTAAAAGCCCTTTAGATGTGTCCACATCTTTTGCATCTCTTCTAATTCTTCTCCCTGCACAGTTCTCAGAAAAGAGTTTTTTTCCCCTCTCAGTGTGTTAATTAAAAAGTAGCTAAACAATTTTTTTTTTTCCTGCAAGCCATTTGTTTGTGTTAGGGCTTTTGCTTTTGGAAACTTAGGGCTGACCTTTATCTCTCTTTGTGTTTCTTCTGCGTCCACCTTTCCCAGAGAGTGAAGACCAAGATCTTGTTTAAACAGGCAATGGAGAAAACATCACCCTCTGACAAAGAGAAACAAAAATAAAACAAAACATTTCACTGATTAAGTCTTCAAAATGTAATTTTGCTAGAGGAACGAATGGAATGGCTTGTCCTGAGTGGTCAGATCTTGGCTGTCCTCTACGTCACTGCTTGCTTCTTCTCATTTTCTTTCAGTGGTTCTTCCTCTTCTTCCTGACCTCTTATTGGAGCACTTTGGGATCAGTCTTATTGGTCTCTACTCCTCTTTTAGGGCTCTTGTACACCTCTGTATGCTGTCAATGCTCAAATTTATATCCCTTGCTTGGTGCAGCATCTTTGAGCTCCTGCATTTGGCATCCTCACCTGGTTTTTTAATGGGCATCTCAAATCCAGTCTGTTCAAAATGACCTCTCAATCTTCCTCCCACAAATGTGCCCCATTTACATCTTCCCCTGTCTTCCAGTTGCATAGGTTATACACTTTGATATCATCTTCATTTCCTTCATTATCTCATACTCCACATCCAAAGCATTAGCACGTCTTGTAGGCACTAGCTTCAAAACATATCTAGAATCTGACTACTTCTTAACCACTTCTGCTGCTAACGCCTTAGTCCAAGCTTCTTTTGTATCTGATCTGCATTATTGCAGAAACCAGCCAACTGGTCTCTGTGCTTCCATTCTTGCTTACCTAATAGTTTACTCTCGAGTAGAAGCCAGAGTCCTTCTTTTAAAACACATAAATTAGATCATGTCACTCATCTGCTCAAAAAGCTCCACTGACCTCTCCTCTGACTCAGAGTTAAAACTGAAGTTTTTATTAAAGTCCTTATTTAATTCACGCTGCTATTACCTGGCTGACTTTACTTCCTTTGCTGTTCTGCTAGATCATTCTGCTCCATGAATTTCCTCTCTTTTCCTCAAAATGCTAGGCATACCTGGAGTGCTCCTCTCTCAGAAATCTACGTGTCATTCTCCCCTTTGCTGAAGTCTTTACTCAAATGAGATTTAACTTGATCCCCCCATTTAAAATTGCAACCCTTCCCCATTGCCCCCAGTGCTCCTATCTGTTCTGTTATTTTCCATAGCATTTGTCAGCATCTGATGTACAGTATGACTTATTATTATGTTTATGGATTATTGTCGATCTTCCCTGAATAGAATGCAAACTTCATGAAAGCAGATAGTTTTGTTTGTTTTGTTCACTGATGTATCTATAGCACTTGGAACCCTCCTTAGCCCATAGAATATGGTCAGTAATTATTGCAGAAGGAATAAATGAATTAAATGTATCTGGACTTCTCATTATTGTTCTATGTGCCATTGTTATTATTATTACAAATCCTTTTTGAATGGTAGGGGAAAGATAGGTTCAAAATGGGGATTCTCCTGGGGACTCAAATCAAAGAGCGGGTAAAGGGAGTTATGTTTGAACTCTTCCAGGTGTCCTTACATCAGACATGCCTACCACGCTTATTTTCAGCATCTACGTGAATAGTCCTGCTTGTATATGATGAAGAGAAAGAGAACGCTCTTACCCATGCTTTGTTTCATGACTTTGGTTCTCCATTCTCCAGACACTCTCACAGGAGTCCATTCTCCTGGGACACTAACTAGAATATAGGAATGGGTGATACTGAAAATATCTAACCATTGGTACTATAGACACTGACCAATCAGATAGTCCACCAGCTGTAAACAATGATATGGTTCTATACTCATCACTGAGCATCAGCCCTGAACTTAAGTGTTAGATAGTAACTTCTTTGCTTACTATCTTATCACATTTTTTTCAAGGAAGTGGGGCAAGGGTTTGCTGCTAAAGGCAGCACCTCTGAACATCACACAGTGGTCCTTAAAGGAATAAGATCCACCAATTCTGCATGAACTTTTGAGATATTTTTGAAGAATTTTCCCATGATGACCCTATACTTTTGTGATTTCAACTTTGACAGTTATATTCTGTTTCAGTCTTAATATCTAATTATTGACCTTTTATTAGACTTGGATACAATAGGTTTGATGTATTCAATAGAACTTAACATACCATGTAAAAAGACAAAGTCGCTAATAAAATCTTTCTGTCATGTTGCAACTTACAAGTACTTACACTACAAGACATGGCATCTTCAGAGTACAAGCATAAAGTGACATTAAAAATAATTTGTCAAACTCAACACATTGTCCAGTTGACTCTGTCTCAGATTTTGTGGGTAAGAGGCCCTGTAACCCATGGAAAAGTAATTAAAACATTACTTCCTTTCTTGACTTTCTCTGCTAAGTTTATTCCAGCCAAACTGTAAGAACTGGCCCTCTATCATTAGGAGGCGTCTGTTTTCTTGTACCTCAGTGAGCTAGAGCAGATCTTCTCATACTTTAATTTGCATATTTGTGCAGAATTTTATTGATTAGGTCTAGGTATGACCTGAGAACCTGCATTTTTATCAAGCTCTCGGGCGATGCTGTGCCTGCTGCTCTGTGGACCAGATTGAGTAGCAAAGACTCTGTTTAAAATCTCTGTCTTGGGCTTTTTCTTCTTAGACTTCTAGAAGCCAGCTGTGAATGGGGAGGGCTCCCACCACCATTACATCAAACTTTAGGATAATTCTCTGTTATCTTCTATCTTTTCCCCTCTGGTTTATCGATGTTTTTTTTTTTTTTCGTCTTTTTGCTATTTCTTGGGCTGCTCCTGCGGCATATGGAGGTTCCCAGGCTAGGGGTTGAATCGGAGCTGTAGCCACTGACCTATGCCAGGGCCACAGCAACGTGGGATCTGAGCTGCGTCTGCAACCTACACCACAGCTCCCGGCAACGCCAGATCCTTAACCCACTGAGCAAGGCCAGGGATCGAACCCGCAACCTCATGGTTCCTAGTCGGATTCGTTAACCACTGAGCCATGACGGGAACTCCCCATGGCTTATGTTTTCGGTTTTTTTCTTTTCCCCTGTTGTTTCTCTGGTTCTCATGAGCTGGGAACATGCTACTGAAAAAAGGTGGCACATGTGATAATGGAATCTTTCATTGCAATGCAATTAGCGGTGGACTCATCTGGTTTTACTCTGGAACAGCAGCATACTTTTTCATTTAAATCACTTAAACAGTATTAATACTGAGAAATATAATTATTATAGGGTTGCTCTGTTAAATAAAATCCCATTGTGTGTGGCATACGTGAGCTTGTGTGTTATGCCAGACAATGGCAATTGTAACAGTTGCCCCTAGTGTTGAGTTGCGGGCTATTACCCGTGCTGATTTCTCTCTGCTAGTGAGGTGAGTGTGAGAGGAGGAGTAATGAGAATCATTATACTCCTCAAAGATCTGTTTTTCCATCGTGCAAAAAGGTCTTAGAAGTCCACACAGGCATAGTAGCTAACCATGGTAGCTAGGGACCTTGAGTTGATCATCAAAGCTCCCATTAGTGCAGGAGGTGGAACTTTTCTTAATAGGAATTACGGTAAATGGATATAGGAGTCATGGGGGTAATCGACTAACCAAGACTTAAGCATGTTTGTGGAAAGGAAAAGCCGCGGAACAGTCTGCCTTTTCCCATTATCCCCTAAACAGAAATGAGTGGCAATTGCTGGCAATCCATCTTGGATGAAGAAAAGAGCTCTTGAGGATGTCAGACCACTTGGAAATTGTAATGAAGAGGATGATGCTTGTCGAATTGGGTGGATGGTGTCTTTTATTTGAGTTGAATTATTTTCCAAAAAATCTTGTTTTACTTATTGAATCTTCTGTAGTTGAGCTGTGTCGGTCATACCCCTTGGTAGGCTCCTGTCTTCTAGAGCTCCTTGGAGAAAGCTCTGCTCTTCTTTCTGTTGCTGGATTGGATATATGACTTTGCTTGATTATCTGGGATTTTAAATGTGAGCAATAGTGCCACCCCATGGTGTCTCAGTAGCCTCTTGAGGGAGAAGAAAATGGAATTTCTTTTTAGGAGATCAGTTTCAGGAAGCTCTATGTTCAAATGTGGATCCCAAGTCCCATGAATTATGTCTGTTTCTCAAAGGAGAGCCAGGTTCTCTGATTCTTGTCATCTTTGGGAAAAGTGACCTTGGTGGAGTTTTCTAGTCTTGCTGATCCAGAGTCCTATGCCACCTGAAAATGGAGAAGTTATGCTTACTGTGTTCCTCTAGATTTGAGGATTAAACATCTTAATTCTTGAAACGTAGAAACCCGATTTTGAATACCAAACACTGATTTGGTATTGCCCCATCAGAGCACTATACACTGAATACATTCACCACCATTAAAAACCCATCTCCAAACTTATAATGCTGCATTAAGCAGCAGGCTCCATGCATTGGGCCTTGTACAACTCCACTTCTTTAAAAATTTATAATTGGAACCCAGATGTGGTAGACTGTTGTGAGTAGCTGGTGCTCACGCTATTCCCTAAGGTTTTTGGTGAACTCCCAGCGTTAGAAGCCATTTACAGGAATGGACTCTTACTGAAGATTTCATGAGGAAATAGGGAAGATGATTTTGTATCAGAGACCACACAGAGAACTGATAAAGCCTTTATCCCTGGTTCTGTCCACCACCAGCAACTTGTCATTCCCCCTCTCTTATGCTAAACGCCCTCCAAAGACTCTTTTATTATCCAGCAGATTTAGCTTGTGTCCCCGATTTATAGACTTCCGTCAGCAAAACCAAACCCTGGAATCAGCCCCAGAATGGTCTTCCAGAGCCTCTTGGAGACCTCTTCCTTCCTCAAAACTCCTTATTTGGTTATTCACCCAATTAAAATTGAGGCTGAGCTGGGTTCTCCTAGTAAGTAAGGAAGATTTTTCTCCATGCCTACTTCCAAAAATGACTGTGAATCGTTAAGAGATTCATATAGAAGTACAAATAAATAATACATGAGTAGTAATGCCATAGTCCAATACCAGACATCATTCAGTTTGTTACTGATTATCCTGTTGTCTTCTGCTCCCTCCTTTCTAAGAAAGTCCTTTTATCTCTCCAGTGGAAGTGTGTGTTCAGTTCACCTTTCGTTAATCTCTTTCCTGTTTCGTTAATCCCTTTCCTGTATCCCTTCTGAGGCCGCCAGCTGTCCTTGTTCTTCCTGAAAGCACTCTTAGGTTCTCTCCCTCTCCAGGATTTCTTAGACTCCCCAGTTGCTCTTATGCTCTTATGCTTGCTTGAAAGGTGTTAATGAATGACAATGATGTAAGGTGTCATAGCTGCAGGGCTATTTACATTTAAATGAGTTCTCTTAACAGTGACAAAGTCTGAACCCAAAGGGATCACTACACAAAAGCCACAGCACCATCAGATCCTAGCCAAGTCTGTGACCTATACCACAGCTCAGGGCAACGTCAGATCCTTAACCCACTGAGTGAAGCCAGGGATTGAACCTTCGTCCTCAGGGATACTACTCAGATTTGTTTCCACTGAGTCACGACGGGAACTCTGACTTCTTGAGAAATTTGGTCTTAGGCCGGCAATGAGGCAAGCATTTGGCTGCCGATAACCAACATTGTACATGATGCCCCAATTCCTGGGTGAGGGCTAGATGCACTGCTCAAGATGTCTGGGTGAGTGAGAACACAGCTGTAAACTAAAAAAGTACATGTCACATTACAAAATCTGTATTTGACTGTATGAACCACAGTAGCCACTCTTGTAGCCCTAGTGTTTTTTTGGTTTTTTTTTAAATCACTTTATTGAGGTGTGATCATTACACAAAAAGCTGTAAATATTTAATGTATACAACCTGATGAGTTTGGAGAAAAATATACACCCGTGAAACCAGCACCACAGTCAATGCCAGCAACACATCCATTGCCTCTAAGCATTTCCTCCCACTCTGTTTACTTGTTTATCTTTGTGATAAGAATCCTTTACAGAAGAGCTCCCCTTCGGGCAAATTTTAAAACATCCAATACATTGTTGTCCACTGTAGGTACTGTGGTGTACAGTTGATGTCAAGAACTTGTATTCATCTTGCATCCTTGACCTCTTGATCCTCCCTCCTCCCCGAGAGTTTTGAATAGTTCCTGGAATATAGTTAGTCCTTAACAATTTTTTGTACAGTGAGTGGATGGATGCATGGGTGGATGAATTCTTTTTCCAGTATTGCTTAGCTTCCTCATATGTAGGGACTGCGTGTGTCTTTCTCTTGAGACGTCTGTAACTTGAAGATACCTACACATTCAAGAATTTTTCTGAGTGTCAAAAGATAGGTGGCGTGGCTTGTTTTCTTTAGACATGGGAAGGCAATGCCTCCATTGTCTCAGCTATTTCTTACTGCCTGAGTGTGTCATTGGAGAAGCGAAGCTCTGTACAGTCCCATGAGGCTGATTTACCAGCAAGGGCCACAGACATTCTCTAGGGAGGATACGCCACTCCTTCAGGACCAGAGCAAGTGCATGTGTAGAGCTCTGGTTCCTCAGACAGAAGAACCGAGCCCCTCCTTGTGTTCATGGGTGCAGCCACAGAAGTAAACATGAAACTAAAAGATCCATTCAACCCTACTGAAGGGCAGCATGAATATATCAATATATCAGCTCCTTTTTTTTTTGCTTTTTAGGGTCATACCTGTGGCATGTCAAAGTTCCCAGGCTAGGGGTCAAATCGGAGCTGCAGCTGCTGGCCCACACCACATCTCACGGCAATGCTGGATCCTTAACCCACTGAGTGAGGCCAGGGATTGAACCTGCATCCTCATGGATACTAGTGTGGTTCGTTACCACTGAGCCACCACGGAAACTCCAATATATTAGTTCTTAAATATCCCACTAGAGAAAAGGCTATGAAAATAGTCCAGGCCTAGCCTGTTCTTCAAGTCAAATCCCATTCTTTTCCCTATGCCTATTATTTAAAGCTGGTTTAAAAGAGAGTTAAATTTTGGGGGGCAAAATGAGATGATTTCTTTCTCCTAAAGGGAAGGGACGCTTAGGAGAAAAGTCTTGAAGAGTACTTTAAAATCCTGGCCTTCTGAAGACTAGTGTGACAGCCCTAAAAACAGAAATATGGTGCTTCTCAGCCTATAAATATAATGTCCCTTTTTGGGATGTGTTAAAAAAAAAATCCCACCAGGAGTTCTTTTTTTCAGTTTTAAAAGTTTTATTGAAGTATCGTTGATTTACAAGGTTGTGTTCATTTCTGCTGTACAACAAAGGGATTCAGTTATACATATACAAACATCCATTCTTTTCAGATTCTTTTCCCACATAGATTATTACGGAATATTGGGTATAGTTCTCTGTGATAATGTTGCCGTTGGCCAGTCATTACATATACCTCAGGGTGCATGTGCCAGTCCTAAACCCCCAGTCCACCACCCAGCATCACCTGCCCCTTTTGGTAACCATGAGTTTTTTAAAGTCTGTGAGTCTGTTACTGTTCTGCAAATAAGTTCATTTGTATCTTTTTTTTTTTTTTTTAGATTCCACATATAAGTGATATCGTACGATGCTTGTCTTGCACTGTCTGACTTACTTCACTTAGTGTGATAATCTCTAGGTCCATCCGTGTTGCTGCAAATGGCATCATTTTGTTTTCCACCACCAGTTCTGACCCAGTGATGCTGATGTGCTTTGGCGGAATCGTATTCCTTTTAAGAGGAGCTTTGTTTTCTCTGGATCTTCCCCATCTGAGGCAATTGTGTTGAGCTTTGCTGTCAGAAATTTGTCTTAGGAAGACAGTAAGTTTCTTTTCATTTTCTTTTTAGGGCCACAGCTACAGCATGTGGAAGTTTCCAGGCTAGGAATTGAATCGGAGCTGCAGCTGCCAGCCTACACCACCGCTCAAGGCAACGCTGGATCCCGAACCGCTTAGAGAGGCCAGGGATCGAAGCCACATCCTCATGCATACTAGTCAGATTTGTTTCTGCTGCATCACAACAGGAATGTCTCTTTTCATTTTCTAAATGTGGTGAATGAACTTACTGGAGAGACTAATTTAACACTAGTGAGAGAACGTGGACTGGTTACTTGTTTTTTCTAAGAATGCCCATAAGGTTGTAAAGAGTAAGGTATGACGAGTTTTGCTCACTGCTTGGCTCATAGTAAACAGTCAATAACATTAACTAGTATTGTTATTATTGCTGTTACAACTACTATTGTTTTTTTGTTTGTTTGTTTGTTTTTGTTTTTTGTCTTCCCACAGCATATGGAGGTTCCCAGGCTAGGGGTCTAATCAGAGCTGTAGCCACCGGCCTAGGCCACAGCCACAGCAATGCGGGATCCGAGCCACGTCTGCAACCTACACCACAGCTCACAGCAACGCCGGATCCTTAATCCACTGAGCAAGGCCAGAGATCGAACCCGCAACCTCGGTTCCTAGTCGGATTCGTTAACCACTGCGCCATGACGGGAACTCCAACAACTACTATTGTTATTAGTGGTGGTGGTCCCTGGCTTGGCATCGTATCCGAGCTACAGATATTTACTATGGAAAAGAAATGGAATTTAGTGAGATATAAAACATTTAGTAAATTTAAGCAAATTTATACAGTGTGAACATGTTAGGGTGTATTTGGCTGCTGAAACAGACACCAACATTTAATGATTCAAAGAAAAATAAATTTATTTTTCACTGATGTTACATACAGTACCATGTGAGTGTTCCAACTGTTAAAGAAAACTTTTCAGATAACTTAGCTGTGAGCATGCGTCAAAAGTTTATTATGCTCAGACACACAAAGGAAACGGACCCTCGAAGGCCACTTCCCAAATTTACTTTTGGCAGCAGACATTTGATGGGAAGAGAGTTCAGTTAGAGAATCGTTCTTAGACTAGACATAGAAAGAAAAGCAAGTCTGGTTAAAGGTCACTAGACCCTTGATTGACAGTTGGCAACTGAGTATGTGGGTAATTGGGCATGTGGGTAATTGGTTTCCTAGAGCAAACCTTAATCCCATTAAAGTTCACAGAAAATTGCTTAAGCGTTTTATCAGGAATGCTAACTTCTTAGCGAGAGGTGGTGAAGCAAAAAGGTTCTGCCCTTCAGACCAGGTTTGTAACAATTTCTCTTATATGTGGGACTGTGGGCCCCTCTCCCCCTCTAGTTATTCAGGCACCCCGCTTGATGGCAGCTCTGCCATTTTCAGTATATGGCTTTAATGCCATTCTGGTCATTGTCAGCAGCCGAGAGAAAGGGGAAAAGAACAGACATTTCTTCTTAAGAAATTTTGCTTAAGCAAATGAGCCAGAGGTGGAAACAGAATTTCTGCACACCCATCACTGAGAACTTAGTTCTGCGGCCACCTGGTTCCTAGGAGGGCTGAAAAATGCAGTGCTTGCCTGGACATCCAAGTCCTGGCTGCTCGTCTTTTACTATGGGGAAGAAAGGGAGTTTGGGAACAGTAGTGGGCTCTGCCCCAATGAGGGGGTGCTCACCATTTCTACACCTACTGTCTTCCGGAGCAGGAGTTGGCAAACTCTGGCCTGCAGGCTACATCCCACCCACAGCTGTTTTTGTAAAGTTTTACTGGAAAGCCATACCCATTCATTTATGCAATGTGGATGGCTGGCTTCATTCTATACCAACAGAGGTGAGCAGTTGAGACAGAGACCACATAGCCCAAACCTTAAAATATTTACTATTTGACCTTTTTTTTAGAAATTTCTAGAGAGATTCTGCATTGCTCACAAAAGTGGACCTGCTGGATCAAAGGGCATGAGCATTGAAAATTTCAGTAGATATTGCTCTTCATACTTAACGCTAGCAGTGTACGAAAGTGCCTGTTCCCCAGTATCCTCACCAACACAGATTTTTTTTTTTGTCTTTTTAGGGCCAAACCCATGGCATACGGAAGTTCCCAGGCTAGGGAACTTCTAGGCTCCCTATAGAATTGTAGCTACAGCAACTGGACTATAGCACAGCTACAGCAACACCAGATCTGGGCTGCATCTGAGACCTATGCTGCAGCTTGCAGCAATGCTGGATCCTTAACCCACTAGAGAGAACAGGGATTGAACTTGAGTCCTCGTGGATACTAGTCGGCTTTGTTACTACTGAGCCACAATGAGAACTCCTGAAAGTAATAATTTTGAGAATATTTGTAGGAGTTCCCATCGTGGCTCAGTGGCAACAAGCCTGACTAGTATCCACGAGGATACAGGTTCGATCCCTGTCCTTGCTCAGTGGGTTAAGGATTTGGCCTTGCTAGGTTGCAGATGCAGCTCAGATCCCGAGTTGCTGTGGTCAGCAGCTGCAGTTCTGATTGGACCCCTAGCCTTGGAAATTCCATGTGCCACAGATGTGGCCCTAATTAAAAAAAAAAAAAAATTTGTATTTCCTTTTCTATGGACTGTTTATTTGTCTGCTTTGTATATTGGCAAATACTGAGTTGTTGATTTTGCATAATAATTTCTAGGAGCTTTTTGTATGATAGGGAACTGGGCTGTTGATAGTAGGAATTGTGTGAATCTACCCCATTTTTTAATATATTTTTTTATTTTGTTTATTGAGGTTTTTGTTGTCCAAAATTAAAAAAAAAATGGGGGGGGGTGTCAAATTTCCCAGTGTTCTCTTCCATGACTTCTCATTTGCATATCATACTTAGAAGGCTTTCCCTACTCCAAGATTGTATAAAAATTTCTTCTATTTTTTCTTAATAATTTTGTGGTTTTCAGTTTTTGTATTTAAATGTTTGCTTCATCTGTAATTTATTTTAAGGTTAGATAAATGGGTTCATTTGTTTTCTAAATGGCTATACATTCTGTGAACACTATTTCTTTAATAATACATCTTTATCATATGTTAATTTCCTACATGTTTTTGGCTGTATTACTGGATTAGTCTATGTCTGTTTATGGACCCATATTATGTTGCTTTAATTAATGTAAACTTTGCATCATATTTTAATATCTGGCAGGCCTAATTTTCCCTTATTAGTTTTTACATAGGATTTTTCTGGGTAGTTTTACTTATTTATTTTTCCGTATGGAACTAGTTCAAATATACTGCTGATAATTTTTATTTGGATTGTATTAAACTTATATATGAACTTGGCAGAATTGATATCTTTATTGTTGATGCCGAGTTCTTAAGCATGGATGTGGTGTACCTTTTTATTTGAAGAACATGTGTTTTAAAATTACCTTTTGGTTATTGACTGAGTTTTTCTGATTGATAGAGTTATGAAACGGACCACATGGTTCATTGCTTTAGCTGGCTTATATTATTTTTATTCCTGGATACAATTTGCCCCATAAGTTCAGAAGATCTAGGAACTAGCCACTTACTTTTGTAAAGACATTCACAGAGCAAACACACCTGACTGTAGGAAATGATAAATCTGTGGATTTTGTCATTGCCTTGCCCCCCCTCCCGCCCCCCCGCGCCCTCTTAAATATTTGCTTCGTAGAATAGGACAAGGAGACCATGACACAGAGGGAGCATTGATCTGAAGAAAGCAATGGCTCAAATTATTTTTTTTGGCCCCACGCATGGCATTTGGAAGTTCCCAGGCCAGAGATCGAACCTGCGCCACAGCAGCTACCTGAGCCAATGCAGTGCCAATGCTAGAACCTTTTCTTAGGTTTTCAAGAAGCACACCCTGAACTAGGCTATGTCTATCTCAGAGGCACAGGCAGGGAAGTGGAGAAGTGAGGCAGGAAAGGGAGGAAGTCAGTACAGACTGTTGCGGTGGAGCAGCTTATCTCTGTGAGCAGTTGTGGCTCAGTCATTCTGTGGACCTGTGGGTTTGCCTCAGGGTTGTCCCACCAAAGGGCCAGAGAACCTGGGATATTTACCCTCTCCCATTTGTTGTTGACTGAATACTGCTCTGGTGCCCCCAGTGCCCAGGCACCTGTGGCTTGCCTTGAGCATGCATCTATGATAGAAAAAGCCCCAGGAAAAGTCACAGATGCTGGTGGGTAGAAGTGGTCAGCCTTCACAGGAACAGGGAGGCAGAGGCTCTGATAAAACAGAGATTTAAATTTCTGCATCCTTAGCCACCACTTACCTGCATCTATAGGGAGAAGATTAAGGCAGCTAATATTTTGAGTTTTTTGTATCGTCTACACTATCTTCTTAGGAAACTCTGCCTTCGCCCTCTCCCAAGTGGGGCACGTCTATGTTGTAGGCCTTGGAACTTGCTCCTTCCATTCTCATTTCTAGCACATCAGTTAGGCCAGAGTCCATCAAAATTAGCACTGCTATGGGCTTGCCAATAACCTATGACTTGTTATTGGAGTTTGTCCCAATTCAAACAAGTAGGCAGGTCCGATTCCTCTTCTGGGCATAGGGAATTGAGAAACCAAGAGCCAGTTGCCAGTTACCAGTAGACGCTAGCATTAAAATGTTAATATATGAAGAGAGGAACACATGAGAGCTGTGTTCAAACAGAGTTCATGCACAAGCTTGTTGTTAGAGGAATATGGAGAAAGAAGGAAAGAGAGGGAGGGGGAAGAAGAGGTATGTGTAAGAAGGCCAAGCCCAAAGGTACCTTGTCTTTTGCCTTTCTCGAGTCCTGGCTGTTCAGAGACTCCTGCTCAGAGTCTCCTTCCCATGACGCATTTCTTTAATCCTTACAAAACTACCTCCACTCTTTATTAGAGTTATTATGAGTCAGTCACTGTTACTTGTCTTGACCACAAACATACTGGCAGAAAATTGGAGGGTGGTCCCCTAAAAGTGACTCACGCTCTCCATTTACGCTGTTCCTTCTCCTCCTACTGTTCTAGGGGCCGCCAACCTGCCAGTCCTCTCCCTATGGCTGTTGCCAGCTGCTATGAACGGCTCCAAGACAATAAAATCTAGAGAGAAAGCCAGTCATTAAGTGAAATCGGCTTGTCCTTCCCAGAACAGGCAGTGATAGCATCATACAGCTTACTCTCTACAGAAGCCGCAGACTTATCTTCTGCAAAAAGAGGAAACCTGATTAACTCCTTTAGAGTCATAACCCTGTGCTTTGTAAATGTGTCCTGACAGCAGGCAGGTTAGAGGGGGGAGGTTTTCGAAAATTTCCTTTAATGAAACTGGATGAGATCCTCTCACCTAAGTTTTCACTGACTTAAGATTCTTTGAGGCATAGCTACCCCTTCTACCCAGAGAAGAAGTTCACTTGATGGAGTAAAAACGGGCAAAAATTAGCTAGGAGGCCTAATTCAAGCCATTCGTGCTAAACAAATAGGACCCACAATCAAGTTGCATTAGATAGAAGCTTCAACGACACACATGGCAGATATTCACTGGATACCTTCCATGTTCAGGCTTTGTGCTAGGGGCTGCCAGCATGGAAGGGAGTCAGATAGACATGTTCCCGCACTTAGAATGTGGAGTCTCTGGGGAGGATGAACACAAGGATACATGTTGATGAGAAAGGGGCAAGAGTGTTACCAAAGGGAAGGGCAGAGGAGAAGGTCAGAAAAGTCAGGGAAGGCCTGTCCAATGCAGTTTATTTTTATTTATTTATTTATTTTTTTATTTAGTTGAGACATGAAGAATGAACAGGGGGAAGAGCCTTCTAGGAACAAGATTACTATTTGAGAAAGAGGGCAACTTCACGCTGGATTTCATATGGTTTCTTGGTGCCACTAAAACCCCACCTCCAACTCTGCATGGGGCTTTTTTTTTTAGGGCTGTACCCGTGGCATATGGAGATTCCCAGGCTAGAGGTGGAATCAGAGCTATAGCTGCTGGCCTATGCCACAGCCTCAGCAGCACAGGATCTGAGCCGCATCTGCGACCTACACCACAACTCACAGCAACGCTGGATCCCCAACCCACTGAGCGAAGCCAAGGATCAAACCTGCAACCTTATGGTTCCCAGTTGAATTTGCTTCTGCTGTGCCATGATGGGAACTCCTGCATGGGGCTTTTTTAAGAGTAAGTCACTCATAGAATTCCTGTCTTGGCTCAGTGGAAAGGAATCTGACTAGCATCCATGAGGAGTCAGGTTTGATCCCTGGCCTTGCTCAGTGGGTTAAGGATCAGGCATTGCCATGAGCTGTGGTGTATGTTGCAGACACAGCTGGGATTTGATGTTGCTGTGTTTGTGGCCAGCAGCTGCAGCTCTGATTTGACCGCTAGCCTGGGAACCTCCATATGCCATGGCTGTGGCCCTAAAAATACAAAAAAAAAACAAAAAAACCAGTCACTCATTTTTTGGAGCAGTAGTAGTTTTTGATCACTTGTTTGTTCTCTGCAGCAGATGCTTCTGGTATATCAGCCTGCTGCTAGACATCTGCAGACAGCTGCCTTATAGGCTGTGTGGCCTTGGGCTGGAAACTTCCATCCCCTGGGCCTCAGTTTCCTCATCTATGTAGTGGCGAGGTAGAACTGAGTGGTCTTCAGGGTCAGTATTTTTGGTGATCTCTGAATATGTTTCCCTGCTTCCATGGTGGGCAAGCTCTGCTTCAGGTCTGTGAGGGGTAGGGGAAGGAAGGAAAAGTAGGATGGGGCTCTCACTTATTCATCCAATAGTTCTCTAGGCATACTGAGTGCCAAGCACTGTTCCAGGCATTGAGGATAGAGATGAGCAAGGTAGTGTCAAGCTGCCTACTCTGACTGAGACAGAGACGGCCTTAAATGAAGAGAGGATTTCGAGGTTAAAAAAAGGAAAAAACAAATTTTCTTCATTTCATTATCTTGTTGGCACCTTTTGATGAATGAATGCAGGGGTTCTTTCTTTGCTTTAAAGTTAAATTACACATTTGATCTCTAGCAAGAAACAGAGCCCTATAGGAAAATGACATTTGGGACTGGGATATTTTATTTTATTACTTTATTTTAAAAAAATTATTACAGTTGATTTATAATGCTCCATCAATTTCTGTTGTACAGCAAAGTGACCCAGTCATACATATATATATATATATATATATATATATACATTCTTTTTGTCACATTATCCTCCATCATGTTCCATCACAAGTGACTGGATATAGTCCCCTGTGCTAAACAGCAGGATCTCCTTGTTTATCCACTCCAAACACAATAGTTTGCATCTGCTAACCCCAAACTCCCAGTCCCTCCCAGTCTCTCCTTCTCCCTCTTGGCAACCACAGGTCTGTTCCAGGACAAGGATATTTTACTAGGGAAAATGTGGGACCACGGTTCCTGCCCTGGAGAGTGAGAATGGGGTGAATGGTTATAGCAGGGTCTTAGGGAAGCCCAAGGATGTGAGTGCCTGGCTGTGGAAGAGGGTCTGTTCAAAGGTGGAAGATGCTGCCTCCCCCCCATCTTGGGCCTCCCAGATTTGCTAGTGGCTTGTCCTAAAGTTACCAGTTAGTTCACAATGCTTTTTCTGTAAATGGGGGGTGGAGGTGGAGGGGATGAAAATAGAAATAATTTATCGTCCTAAAGAAACAGATCTGGGCAAACGCCCAGTGCTACTGAAAGGGTCCTTTTCATGATGCATGGGCAACTCTCTCTGCTTCCTAAGTCATCAGAGAGGCCTATTGGAATGACTTTTAAACATGGACTCTGTCAAGTGATGCAAAAATCCCATGATTTACAACCCAAAGAAGTTTATCTTGCTCTGGGAAAAAAGAAGACCTTGGAACCTAAGCTTCACATTTAGAAGCCAATACAAACATCTTAAAATAACGCCCCCTCCTCCCTCCTGCTCCATAATGAGAAATGAAGAGATTAAGCAAGAGGTGGGGGCTGTGGGTAGGACCATTGCAATCACCAGTGATGGAGCTTCAAGGTCCATGGCCTTTGTTGTGGGCACTGGAACTTTAATGATTTATAATTGACTCCAACTAGAAAAACCAAATGCCATGCACTTTTCTAACAGAGCTACAAAAATAACCACATTCACAATGTTTGCAAAATTGGAAACAAATGTCTCAAGGAACATAAGAGCTCCATGTTGTCCTACCCAAGCTTTGGAGGAAGGAAAATATTGGCACCCAGTCACGACCACAAATGATGAGCCAATATCATTTGTCATGGGAAATTCATCTAGGCAAAATCAAATTGCGCCATGAGCCCTCAGTGACTCTGAGAAATAACCATACTGAAATGCCTCAAATTAAAATCAGCCAAGGGCTGGGTCTAACACCCTCTCCAAGCTGCCGAATTTAGTTTCTTTATCCTCTGTCTTTACATGCAAGAACTGACAGGGAGAATTAATGCCTAATTGTACCCTTGTTCCTGAAGTGGCTTAGACCCATGTGGTTCTTTTTTGAAAGTGGGAATAGATGAGGATAATGACCATGAAAAGTAGTGGGGGGCTATGAGGTGGTATGATGCAAGGGCACGGTGACCGCCATTCCCTGGTGAGGGATGATGGGGAGGGTGTGCAGTGATTGGCAGCTGGATTAATAACCTATAACCTTAGTTTGCAAAGAAAATTTTGTTAGAGGGTGTATCAACTTTGCTCTCTAAATGATCTTAGTTCTTGTGCTGATGTGAAACACAAACAGTCTGGCTATGGAAGTTTACTAAGTTGAGAGAAATTTTCTATCTGTAAGGACCCCTTTGATGCTATTAAACATCTGCAGCCACATGGATGGAACTAGAGACTCTCATACTAAGATGAGTAAGTCAAAGAGAAAGACAAATACCATATGATATCACTTATATCTGGAATCTAATATACAGCACAAATGAACCTTTCCACAGAAAAGAAAATCATGAACATGGGGAACAGACTTGTGGTTGTCAAGGAGGAGGGGGAGGGAGTGGGAGGGACTGGGAATTTAGGGTTAATGGATGCCAAGTGTTTCCTTTGGAATGGATAAGCAATGAGATCCTGCTGTATAGCACTGGGAACTATAGCTAGTCACTTATGATGGAGCATGATAATGTGAGAAAAAAGAATGTATATATGTATGTGTGACTGGGTCACCTTGCTGTATAGTAGAAAATTGACAGAACACTGTGAAATAGCTATAATGGAAAAAAATTTAAAAAACCCCAAAAGCAAAATCAGGTTAATGGTTCTAAAACAATTGAATTAAGTCTAGGCATTACAGCAAACACTTTACAGGCCTCTCCTTTAATTTGCACAACTCTATTAAACAGTCTTTAACATAATTTCCATTTTGCAGGTGGGAAAACAGTGTCTGAAACGTTTAACAACTTGCCAAATTTCCATTAGTGAGAAGTGGAGCTGGGACAAGGAGCCACTACTATTTGACTCCAAAGCCCATACTCTAACCCACTCTTAAGGGGTTTTCTGTGTGTTTACCCACTGTGGTTTATCAACTCTGAGGGAATCATAGGAAAATTTCAGATGACCTTGACTTTATGTCCTTAATTCTGTAGGTCAAAGAGGTAGAGAGCAAATGCCTTTCAACTCTCCCATCTCATAATCTTACCTCTGATTCTATGAATTAAGCAACGTGCATCCCCTCTGGGAGCCCAAGATGGTAATATTAGCTGAGAGAGAAGGAATATAGATGAGTGAACTTACAAACTGACTAACTTGAAGGTAGTAGGACTAAAATGTCAACTTAAAAATGCCTGAGAATCAGCTGTACACACGCAGTCAGTTTACATAAACTTTGTGCAATGAATATGCAAATGTCCTACATATTTTCCTGCTTACACACTTCTAACAGACCTGGATGTGGCCTCATGGGAGAAAGCTGCCTTAGGCTGAAAGTCACCTATAAGACTGAGAATTTCCAAGGCATGGGATTAATTGTCCAAAACATGGGATTAATTGAAGAAATTCTCATTCCTTGTTTTGTGATTTGCTTAAGAAAAATTAATTCTTCCTATGGGAAAATTTTTTTTAAATGCCCCAAACCGATTTGCACTTCAGGAACTTGAACCTTGCATTGTAGCTGCTTCTTGTCTCTAAGGAATATAATATATCCAAGCCGTTAAATCGTTGTGAGCACCAATAGCAGGACATTTTTATAGTGTTCACGGTATGAAGCTAGCTGCCATATTTGACTGCTGTGTGTGTATGTATTCACTCAGATTTAAAAACTGGTTAAACATTTCAAACCTCTTTAGATTTATACATAGTTATTTATTACGAGGCTCCTGAACTTTTTAGAGACAGCACTCTTCCCGTGATCTTTATCAAGCTGTTCTCCTCTGTCCTACTACTACTTGGCAGCTTGTTTGGTTTTCTTTCTTTGCCTGCCTGCCTGCCTGCCTGCCTTCCCTCCTTCCTTCCTTCCTTCCCTCCCTCCCTCTTTCTGTCTGTCTGTCTTTCTTTCTTTCTTTCTTTCTTTCTTTCTTTCTTTCTTTCTTTCTTTCTTTCTTTCTTTCTTTCTTTCTTCCTTTCTTTCTTTCTTTCTCTTTCTCTCTTTCTCTTTCTCTCTTTCTCTCTTTCTTTCTTTTCTTCCTTTCTCTTTCTCTCTTCTTTCTCTCTCCCTCTCCCTCCCTCCTCCTTTCCTCTGTCCCCCCGTCTTTTCTTTCTTCTTTCTTTCTTTCTTTCTTTCTTTCTTTCTTCTTTCTTTCTTTCTTCTTTCTTTCTTTCTTTCTTTCTTTCTTTCTTTCTTTCTTCTTTCCTTTCTTCCTTCCTTCCTCTTCCTCTTTCTTTTTTTT
>NW_025927451.1:0-23154 GCF_016906955.1 Phacochoerus africanus | reverse complement strand
CAGTGTGCTCCCCCAAAGCTTACTGGCTCCCCAAAGGCTTACCAGGCCCCTCTGAATGGTCAACAGCCTACCCAGATGCTCATCAGCCCCATGGGAACAGTCATCAGGCCTTCTGAACACTCCCTGGGCTCTCCCAAAGCTCAGTGGGCTTGCCGAATACTCACTGTGCCGCCTAAATTATCATTGGATGCCCTGAACAGTCAGCAGTCTCCCCAAGTTCTCACCCACACTGACCAGCCCTGATGGCCCTGTCCCTGGAGCATAAGGACAAAAGGAGACCTCAACCAAGAGCTTTTCCCTGACCCCGACCTGACCTACTGACTTGGTGAGCAGCACAGGAGATGGTGGCCTTGTCATAGCCCCCCTGAGCTGCAGACCAGGAGTCCTGATGGCTCAGTGGCTCCACACAGCGTGGCCCCCACCCTCTGTGCTGGGAACACCAAGCCTGTGAGCAAATGCCTTCCTAGGGCCCTGGTCCCTCCAGCCCCTGGGTCCCAGAGTGGGAGGAGGAGTGGGGGCCTGAGGGAAGCATAGACCACCCTCCACCCCCACCCCACCTCAAGCCCACATTCAGGTGGACAGCGTACTTACTGTGTCCTCTGAGCCCACAGCGTTTCTGGCCTCAGCTCTGCCTCCTCTAGTATCTCTCCTTCCAAAGTGGGCCTGAGCACGTCATCCAACATGCTGGGCTGTGACTGGATGGAAACTCCCACTCCTGGGGGTGTGGGCGGAGCTACATCACAGAGTGGATCTGCTCCCATCCCAGCACCAGCTGCAACCCCCATTTCCAGATGGACTCACACTGTGGGGATCTCATTGACCAGCCGAGGGCTGCCAGATCCTCCTGGCTGACCAGGCCCTCACAGGGGGCTTGAGGACCTCCTGCCTGTGACCATGGCATCCAGTGGTCAGAGGACTGGATATGAGGATTGCTAGTTGTGGCCACAGGGTCCTGTGGTCAGAGGAAAGGAGGTGAAGTTGTCCTGAGTGTGACCACAGTTCCCAGTGGCCAGAGGATAGGTAAATGAAGAAACGAAGGGGTCCTGAGTGTGATTTCAGGGGCCAGTAGTCAGAGGACCAGGAAGTGAGGATGTCCTGGGTGTGACCACAGGGCTCTGTGGTCAGTGGACTTGAAGTGAGAATGACCTGACTGGATGGCTGAGCTCTGGTCACTGTCCATCCCTGGATCCCAGGGCTGGAGCAGAAAAGAATCTCACTCCAGGGCTCTGTTGCATTTTTCCCCAGTGCCCATGGCAGTGTTCTCTGAGCACATTGGTCAACAAACCGTCAAGTGCTCCACTGAAGTGTCCAGCCCTTCCACCCTGAGTGGCCCTTGTCCCAGCCCTGACCAGGGTAGGTGACCTCAGTGGGTGGAAGTGGATGCCCAGGGCACATCCACACCTGCAGACCCACCTGCACCTGATGCTGACCTCAAGGCCACTCCCCGTTTCCTCATTCCTGTCTGCTCCTCTAGGTGAGTCCTCCACTCAGTGAAGTGCCTTGTCCACCTGCACCCCCCACCCCAGCTGGAAGTCAAGGAACAGAGTGGACAAATGTTTGGATGGCTCAGAGGCTTTCTAGGGTGAATTCTCCAGGGGGCCTCTCACCCCTCCATTCAGAACCCTCATCCCTCTGTCTTTGCTGCCAGTGGACTTGGGCTACTGGTCTCTTATGGGGACGTCCACTCAGCTGCCCCAAAGCACCTGGCTGGCTTCTCATTCCTTACCTCCATCCAAACTCAGGCCCCATGGGCTCCCTCCCACCTTCCCTCCACCTCCCACCCTCACATTTCCTGCCCTGCCCCCTCTGCTCTCTTCCCCCTTCCCTGACTGCAGCTCCTCCCTGGTCCCTTGCTCTCTGCTCTGCCCTCCTCCACAGACCAGGATGCCAGGTGGAGCCTGTAAAAAGGGCCTTCCCACCCCGCTCCACTACCTGCAGAATAGACCCTACCTCTCGTCTCGGCGGGGCTTCCTGACAGCCCACCTTCAGGCACCTTCCTCCCAGGAGAGGTCTCCTCCTGCCCTTTACCCTCCTGCCTCCAGGGGGCAGAATCACTGCCCGAAGTTGTCCAGATCCCCAGAACCTCTGACTTCCTCAGGCTCTGTGGCAGAGGGGAATCAGGTTGTGGAAAGGCCGAGCCTGAGGCAGAGGGATTTCCTTCTTCACCCAGCCAGACAGTGCAATGAAAGCACTTATATGTCGACGAGGGGCCAGAAGGAGGTTCAGTCACTCTGTGGGAAGGACCCCTCATCAATCTCCAGCTTTGCACATGGAGGAGGGTACAGGAGCCAAGGATGTGGGGATCCAGAGCTGGAGTTAGGTTTAGGGTTAGGGTTACAGTTAGGGGGCAGGGTTAGGGTTAGGGTTAACATTAGGAGGTTAGGGTTAAGGTTTTGGTTAGGATTAGAGTTAGGTTTAGGCTTATGAATTAAGGCTAGGGTTTGGGGTTATGGTTAGGGTCAGGCTTAAATTTAGGGTTAGGGGTTAGTGAATGCAAGGTGGTAAAACGGTAATATTTTGTTGAGCAGCTGTGCTCACCTATGTGTTTTTCTCTTAAGAGGTCTCCTGAAACTCTGTCATTTTCTTTCCATGTGAACCTCTTTGTTCTCTATATACATCTTGTATGAAGCCACAATTTAAAGCCAGGTTGGGTGAATTAAGGCATGCAGATTGATGAAAAGAAAGCTCTCACTGGGTTCCCTTCTGGATCCCTGGGTTAATGATTTCTCTTTGTCACTGGGTTGGGTTTGGGATCCTGTGTGGTTTGAAAACCATCAATGGGCAGACAACTCATGCACACTTCTGGTGGGATCACTAAATCTAAAGAAAGAAAGAGGGAAAGAGTGAAAGAGAAAAAAGAAAGAAAAGAAGCAAGACTTTGTTTTATGAATCAAGTAATACCAGTTGGAAAGTTAAGAAAAAATTTATATACATCTATCTTCAAAATTTATATATATATCTATATCTATCTATCTATATATCTATCTTCATAAATACAAAAGTGCAAGGATATATGAAAAAGAAAGAAGGCTGTCATGACATGATGGGGCAGGGGCTGAGGGTTTAAACAGAGAGGCCTGGTGTAGGCTGGCCCCAGGTCTCTGAAAGGCTGGGAGAGAAAGAAGGGCACTTTTTGTATTTCATGAATGCAGGGACTGCTGATCCAGGGAGAGGAGGAAAAGCTGAGAGTGGCTGTTAGAGCAGATGTCTAGAGGATGGGGCCAGAAGATGGTTGTGTGGCAGTGTGTTTAGAGTGCTTGAAGGGTTCACTGGTTGTCAGAATGGCTTGTGTCCCTCTGGAGTCAGGTGCCAAGACACACAGAGCATCAGTGTTGTATTGTGAGCTGGCCACTGTCATGCCCTGGATGGTCAGGGGTTTAGGTAGGTGGAGAATGTGGCTGGTGCTGCTGGATGAATTGGGGACTTTGATGGCATTATTTTGGGCAGCTGTGATAATCCCTGAGCTTTTTTGCTCAAGAGACCTAGTAAGGTTTTCTTCTTGCCTTTTGAGATCAGCCTCACTTTTCAGTATGGCCCCTGAGTAAGAAGCCCTGACTGAAGCCAAGCCTGATGAATTGAGCATGTTTGTTTTAATACCAGAAAGATGGTACTGGCATTTGGGTTCTTGTTCATGGTGGTTGAAAAATGAACTCCGTGAATGCACAGGCAGCAAGCAAGCAAAGTCTTTGTTAAAGAAAAGCAAATAGCTCCCAGGACAGGCTGGGAGGGGGGAGAAGAGCTCCTACTTTTTCTAGTGTCCTTTAGGGATTTTTACCTCTGGGGTCCAGAAAGATGTGGTTTTTCTCCCATTGGCCTTGCTCAATTGCCTACATCAGTCCTTGTTCAAGAGGGGTTTTAGGGGGAAACGTCCCCAAAGTTTTATGGTTTCTTTGTCCTTTTATTTCCTTAGATTAAGTCACCAATCCTCTCATTCCTTTTTTTATCAGTCAGGGAGTGGGCTAGAGATGTGCATTTCCTACAGTAAACAAAGTCTGTGGGGAATTTGCATTTCCTACAATAAAACAAGGCCTGTGGAGGTGTTAGTCCCTGAAGCCCTTAAGCCACAAATGTTAATCAATATATATAGCAAAGGAATGTATTGGATCACTTGCTCCTACACTGACTACCTGAGTTAATATTCTGCCTCAGTTTGGTATCATCAAGAAAGTTCTCATGGAATTCCCTCATGGCTTCCTGGCTTAAGTGTCTCTCCTTGTCACTGCTATGGCTCTGGTAAGGGCTGGTTTGGGAGATCACACTCTGGCCAGACATCCCCATGTTGCAGGTGGCACCCAAATAAATTGATAAATAAAAATAGATATTGAAAGGAATGACCTTAATTGATAAAGAAATCAATGAACATATAGTTACAGAGTAGCTAAGGAGTTTGCTAGATAAACAAATTCTAAAATCTCTCCTAATGTATAATTCGGGTGAAAGACATTTTTAAGTATGAGCCTGGAGATGTATGGCATAGGGGTGGACTCATTTCCTGGGCAGAGCATATCCATATGCCACACTTGGGTGCAGGTACATCAATCAATCAATAGATTAAAAATTATTGAAATAATTTCATACATGTTCAGTAAACAGGTCTGTTCTCTTGTCACATTGCAAGGAAATCTTGACAGGTTCAACAGAGAGATTTTGCCTGTCTTTTCTCTGGAGAGGCAGGAGTACCGATGCAGACACCTTCTCTGGTGAACACTGAGCCACTAGTTGTGTTGGCTTGTTTTATCATTTATTATTTTCCATTATCACTGATATATTGTGCTGACTTTCTCTTTAACAACAATGTGAGCCAGTCATACATGTATACACATATTGTCTTTCTCATGTTATCCTCCAGTTTGTTATAAATATAGTGAATAGATATAGTTCCCTGTGCTATACATCAGGGCCACATTGCTTACCCACTCCAAGGGCAAGAGTTTGGACCCCTTACACTCCAAATCCCAAACCTCCCAACACTCTCCCCCTCCAATCCTGCAGCCACTGTCTATGTTCCAGTTCCTGAGTTTATTTTCTGTGGAAAGGTCCATTGGTGTCATTTGCAAGATTCCAGAGAGAAGGGGTATCCCATGGTATTAGTCTGTCAGTTTTGGACATATTTTGCTTAGTATAGGAGTTTCTAGTTCCATCTATGTGGATGCGAATTACATTATTTGTTTTGTTTTTTTGTTTGTTTCGTTTTGTTTTTTGTTTTTTGGCTGAGTAGTATTCTATTGTGTATATGTACATGCTCTTCCTAATCCAATTATCTGTTGATGGACATAGATTTTGTTCCCATGTCTTGCTACTTTGAAGAGTGCTGCAAGATTATATTGGGGCATTTACCTGTTTTTAAGAGAACATTTTCTGGGTATATGCTCGAGTGGGATTTCTCAGTCTATATTTATTTTCTGGATTACCTCGATCCTGTGGTCCATACTGGTTGTACCAATTTACATACCCACCCACATTGTAGGTGGTCTCTTTCTTCTCCAAAACTTATCCAGGTGTTGTTATTTGTAGATTTACTAAAGACGACCATTCGGAGAGGGGTGAGTTGGGGCCTCGGCTTCATTTGGATTAGCATTTCTCTCTCTATTAATGAGAGACAGGGATCAATTTTTCCGGTTCCTGTTTTCCTATGTACATCTGGTTTATGGAAATGTCTGTTCAGGTCTTTTGCCGATTTTTCAGTTGGGTTGTGGGTTTTGTTTTGCTGTTGGGTGCTATCAGCAGTCGAGCTGTTAATTTTGAAACCCCAGCCTGACCTGGGCTTTGGGATCCGGATACAGTGCCTTGCAGAGGTGGTAAAATGCTGATACTTTGATGAGCGGCTGTGCCAATCTCTGTGCTTTTTCTCTAAATAGGTCTCATGAAACTCCAGCCTTTTATTTCCATGTGAGCCTCTTAGGTTCTTTCTATGCGCCTGTTATGAAGACCTGACCCAAAGCCAGATCAGCAATACTAAGGCCAGTAGATTGATTGATTTAGAGAAAGCTCCCACCGAGATCCCTCCCGGCTCCATGAATAAAAGATCTGTATTTGTTGCTGTGGTGGGTTTGGTAAATACTGTGGCTCGAAAAACATCAGTGGTCAGACAAGACAATTGTGCTTCAGGTGGGGTCAATAAATTTAGAATGAAAGAGGGAAGGAGAGAAAGAGAAAGAAGCCAGACTTACTGTATGAATGAAGAAATCACATTTGCAAAATGATGGAAAATAATACATATTTACATGCCAACAAACCCATCTTCATAAATAAATACATTCAGGGATACATAAAAAAAAAAAAGGCTGTCATGGCATGAATGGACAGGAGCTGAGTGTGTGAATGCAGAGGCATGGCATAGGTTGGCCTCAGGGCTCTGAAAGCCTTTGAGAGAGAAAGAGCCCACTTGGAAGGGCACTTCTTGGTATTTCAAGAAAAAAGGGGGAAGGAAATCCAAAGAGCCTATTGCCCACAGCCACTGCCGCCCCGGGGGACTTCTGAGCCAGAGAGAGAAGGAAAACCTGAGAGTTGCTGTTAGAGCAGATGTCCACACGAAGACACCAGAGTACCTTCTGGCCCCTGGTGCAATCCCAAGGCTTCAGGTGCAGGCTCGGAGGTGGGGTTGATTGTGTGTTGAGTGGAACCCACAGCCAGTACTCAGAGGATTTTTGGTTGTTTGCTGGGCACCAGGGACTCTCTGCTGCAAGATGCCTACTGTCAGGCAGAGGACACAGGTGTCCCTTCAGGCTTCTGAGGTGGATTGGCAGCCTGGTTGGGGGGTGGTGTGTTGAGAATGCTGGAAGGATTCACTGGCATTCAGAATGACTTGTGTTCCTACAGAGGCAGGGGCCGAGACCCACACGACATCTGCGTTGTACTGTGAGCTGACATTCAGGGATTTGGGTAGGTAGAGAAGCAGGCTGGTGCTGATTAATGAGTGGAGGACTTCTGTTGCATTGGGGTGCTCAACGTACTAATCCTATGAAATTTTTGCTCAAGAGACCTAGTGAAATTACCTTCTTGCCTTTTGAGCAAGGCCGGACTTTTCAGGCCAGCACCAGGGTATAGATGCCTGACAAAAACCAGGTCTGATGGATTAAGCAGGGTTGATTGGCATCATAAAGAAAGCTCTAGGGAGTTCCCTCACGGCTGTCTGGCTTAAGTGTCTCTCCTTGTTACTGCTGTGGCTGTGGTAAGAACTGCTTTGGGAGATCTAACTCTGGCCAGACAATATCCCAGTGTCTCAGGTGGCACACTAATAAATTGAAAAATAAAATAGATATTGAAAAGTGTTCTTAATTGATAAAAAGACAATGAATATATCTATATATCTATATAGATATAGGTATGCCTACAGAGTAACAAATAAATTAATACCTAAGGAAATACTGAAGGCTTTCCTGAACTTATACCTTGGGTGGCAGAGTGTTGTTAAGAGCGAGCCTGGGGATGTACAGCATAGGTGTGGATTCATTTCTTTGTCAGAGAGCATCTGCGTGCTACACGTGGGTGCAGGAGTGTAAATAGGTAAGTACAAAATAAATTAAAAAAATGTTTCTATTGAAATAAATTCATACACGCTAGTTAATTATGTCTGGTCGGATGTCACTGTGCGAGGAAACCTGGACAGGTTCAACGGAGCCCGAGTGCCTGTCTCTTCTCTTGAGAGGCAGTAGTCTCGACCCAGACACCTTCTCTGGTGAACAATGAGCCACTAACTGTGTGGGGGTTTTGTAATGCCTTGCTAATTTCCATTATCGCTGATTTATGGGGCTCAATTTCACGTTAACAACAAAGTGATCCAGTCGTACATGGATACACATATTCTCTTTCTCACATTATCGTACATTTTGCTCCAAAAATAGTGACTCGATTTTCTTCCCTGTGCTATATTGCAGGATATCTTTGCTAACCCAATCTAAGGGGAAACGATTGGATATATATATACCCCAAATCCCAGTCCCTCCAAGACCCTCCCCCTACAATCTGGCCACCAAGAATCTGTTTTCCAGTCCATAAGTTTCTTTTCTGTAGAAAGGTTCATTTGTGTCATTTGTAGGATTTCAGAGAGAAGGGGTTTCACGTAGTATTTGCGTTTTCTCTTTTGGACATATTCTGCTTACTATGAGTGTTTCTATTTCCATCTATGTCGCTGTGAAAGGCATGTTGTTGGTTTTTTTTTTTTCTCTTTATTGTGGTGAGTAATATTCCATTGTGTATATGTACATGCTCTTCCTAATCCATTCATCTGTCTATTGACATTGAGTTTATTTCCATGTCTTGCTAGTGTGAATCGTGATGCATGAACATAGTAGGGCTTTTAAAATGTTTAAAAGAAGGTTTCCTCAATATATGCTCAAGAGGGTGAATGCTGGGTAATACAGGTGTTCTTTATTTATTTCTTAGATTTACCTCGGTCCTGTGTTTCATAGTGTTTGTACCACTGTACATAACAACCCACATTTTAAGAGGGCAACCTCTTCAAGAAACCCTTTCCGGGATTGATTATTTGTAGAATTCCAAATCATGGCCCTTGGGACATGTGTGAGGTGGTATCTCTGTGTAGTTTGGATTGGAATTTCTCTTGTAGTGTGTGATGGTGATCAATTTTTCGGTGGCTTGTTGCCCTCTGCCTATCTGGCTTATGACAATGTAAACTGATGAATTTGCACATTTTTCAGTCGGGGTGCTGGTTTTGTTTTGCTGTGGGGTGGTATTGAAAGGATGAAAATGCAGCTTAACCCTCCCAGAACCCAGGAAGTTAATAAAAAGCTCTACATGCCCTCGAATTCTGGACCCTGTTCCCCAGGTAAAAGACCACACTTCTTGCTATTTTAGGGCTTGTTCTGTTCTGTACAAAACTATGTGGAGGATAAAGAAAAAGAAAGAAAAAAACAAAAAAACAAAAAATAGGCACCTGAGTACGTGCCTCTAGGCAGGAAACTCCTTGAAACTGCTTGAGATAACGGGAAAAAGGGTCTCTAACTGATTGTTTGGCCTCTGTAAAGCCGCTTGCATAAGATGAAAGGAGGGGAAGTTAATCGCTAAACCGACCCCAGTAAGATCGGCTGTGCCATAAAATGTTAATATCCTGGTAAACATATCTTGGTGACAATATGTCTCCCCCCCCAGGACAAGCCCAAAACCTAACTCCAGAACAATTTACAACTAATGGTCCAGGAAGCAGGCTCGCGAAGTTTTACAATGATTAGTTTGTGATTTGTGAAGTGCGGGCTTTGCTGTGAACCCCGGGCTTTGTTGTGAATCCCATAAAAACTATCTTGACCCGCACTCGGGCCGCAGTCCTCTACCCCTGCGTGGTGTACGACTGTGGGCCCCAGCGCGCTTGGAATAAAAATCCTCTTGCTGTTTGCATCAAGACCGCTTCTCGTGAGTGATTTGGGGAGTCGCCTCTTCCAAGAGAGGGATTTTCTTTGTACTGGCCTTTCATTTGGTGCGTTGGCCGGGAATCCTGCGACCACCCCTCACACCCGAGAACCGACTTGGAGGTAAGGGATCCCCTTTGCAACGTGTGTGCATGTGTGTGTCGGCCGGCGTCTCTGTTCTGAGTATCTGTTTTCGGTGATGCGCGCTTTCGGTTTGCAGCTGTCCTCTCAGACCGTGAGGACTGGAGGACTGTGATCAGCAGACGTGCTAGGAGGATCACAGGCTGCCGCCCTGGGGGACGCCCCGGGAGGTGGGGAGAGCCAGGGACGCCTGGTGGTCTCCTTCTGTCGGTCGGAGGACCGAGCTCTGTTGTAGAAGCGAAAGCTTCCCCCCTCCGCGGCCGTCCGACTCTTTTGCCTGCTTGTGGAAGGCGCGGACGGGTCGCGTGTGTCTGGATCTGTTGGTTTCTGTTTCGTGTGTCTTTGTCCTTGTGCGTCCTTGTCTACAGTTTTAACATGGGACAGACGGTGACGACCCCCCTTAGTTTGACTCTCGACCATTGGACTGAAGTTAAATCCAGGGCTCATAATTTGTCAGTTCAGGTTAGGAAAGGACCCTGGCAGACTTTCTGTGCCTCTGAGTGGCCGACATTCGATGTTGGATGGCCATCAGAGGGGACCTTAATTCTGAATTATCTTACTGTTAAAGCAATTATTTTTCAGACTGGACCCGGCTCCATCCCGATCAGGAGCCCTATATCTTACGTGGCAAGATTTGGCAGAAAACCCCCATGGGTTAACCATGGCTAAATAAACCAAGAAAGCCAGGTCCCCAAATTCTGGCTCTTGAGAGAAAAACAAATACTCGGCCAAAAAGTCAAGCCCTCTCCTCGTATCTACCCCGAGATTGAGGAGCCGCCGACTTGGCCGGAACCCCAACCTGTTCCCCCACCCCCTTATCGGCACAGGGCTGCGGGGGACCCTCTGCCCCTCCTGGAGCTCCGGCGTGGAGGGACCTGCTGCGGGACTCGGAGCCGGAGGGGCGCCACCCCGGAGCGACAGATGATCGTGACATTACTGCGCACACGGCCCTCCCATGCCGGGGGGCCAATTGCAGCCCCTCCAGTATTGGCCCTTTTCTCTGGATCTCTATAATTGGAAAACTAACCATCCCCCTTTCTCGGAGGATCCCCAACGCCTCACGGGGTTGGTGGAGTCCCTTATGTTCTCTCACCAGCCTACTTGGGATGATTGTCAACAGCTGCTGCAGACACTCTTCACAACCGAGGAGCGAGAGAGAATTTGTTAGAGGCTAGAAAAAATGTTCCTGGGGCCGACGGGCGACCCACGCAGTTGCAAAATGAGATTGACATGGGATTTCCCTTGACTCGCCCCGGTTGGGACTACAACACGGCTGAAGGTAGGGAGAGCTTGAAAATCTATCGCCAGGCTCTGGTGGCGGGTCTCCGGGGCGCCTCAAGACGGCCCACTAATTTGGCTAAGGTAAGAGAGGTGATGCAGGGACCGAACGAACCTCCCTCAGTATTTCTTGAGAGGCTCATGGAAGCCTTCAGGCGGTTCACCCCTTTTGATCCTACCTCGGAGGCCCAGAAAGCCTCAGTGGCCCTGGCCTTCATAGGGCAGTCGGCCCTGGACATCAGAAAAAAACTTCAGAGACTAGAAGGGTTACAGGAGGCTGAGTTACGTGATCTAGTGAAGAGGCAGAGAAAGTGTATTACAAAAGGGAGACAGAAGAGGAAAGGGAACAAAGAAAGAAAGAGAGAAAGAGGAAAGGGAGGAAAGACGTGATAGACGGCAAGAGAAGAATTTGACTAAGATCTTGGCCGCAGTGTTGAAGGAAAGAGCAGTAGGGAGAGAGAGAGAGATTTTAGGAAAATTAGGTCAGGCCCTAGACAGTCAGGGAACCTGGGCAATAGGACCCCACTCGATAAGGACCAGTGTGCATATTGTAAAGAAAAAGGACACTGGGCAAGGGACTGCCCCAAGAAGGGAAACAAAGAACTGAAGGTCCTAGCTCTGGAAGAAGATAAAGATTAGGGGAGACGGGGTTCGGACCCCCTCCCCGAGCCCAGGGTAACTTTGAAGGTGGAGGGGCAACCAGTTGAGTTCCTGGTTGATACCGGAGCGGAGCATTCAGTGCTGCTACAGCCATTAGGAAAACTAAAAGATAAAAAATCCTGGGTGATGGGTGCCACAGGGCAACGACAGTATCCATGGACTACCCGAAGAACTGTTGACTGGGATGGGACGGGTAACCCACTCGTTTCTGGTCATCCCTGAGTGCCCAGTACCCCTCTAGGTAGAGACTTACTGACCAAGATGGGAGCACAAATTTCTTTTGAGCAAGGAAAACCAGAAGTGTCTGCAAATAACAAACCCATGCTGCATTGACCCTCCAATTAGAGAAGAATATCGACTATATTCTCCCCTAGTAAAGCCTGATAAAATATACAGTCCTGGTTGGAGCAGTTTCCCCAGCCTGGGCAGAACCGCAGGGATGGGTTGGCAAAGCAAGTTCCCCCGCAGGTTATTCAGTTAAAGGCCAGTGCTACGCCAGTATCGGTCAGACAGTACCCCTTGAGTAAAGAGGCTCGAGAGGAATCTGGCCGCATGTTCAAAGATTAATCCAACAGGGCATCCTAGTTCCTGTCGGTCCCCTTGGAAACTCCCCTACTACCGGTTAGAAAGCCTGGGACCAATGACTATCGGCCAGTAAGACTTGAGAGAGGTCAACAAACGGGTGCAGGACATACACCCAACAGTCCGAACCCTTATAACCTCTTGTGCGCTCTCCCGCCCGAAGGAGTTGGTACACAGTATTGGACTTAAAAGATGCCTTTTCTGCCTGAGATTACACCCCACTAGCCAACCACTTTGCCTTTGAGTGGAGGGATCCGGCACGGAAGAACCGGACAGCTCACCTGGACCCGACTGCCCCAAGGGTTCAAGAATTCCCCGACCATCTTTGACGAAGCCCTACATAGAGACCTGGCCAACTTCAGGATCCAACACCCTCAGGACCCTCCTCCATACGTGGATGACCTACTTCTAGCAGGAGCCACTAACAGGACTGCTTAGAAGGTACGAAGGCACACTACTGGAATTGTCTGACCTAGGCTACCGAGCCTCTGCTAAAAAGGCCCAGATTTGCAGGAGAGAGGTAATATACTTGGGGTACAGTTTGCGGGACGGGCAGCGATGGCTGACGGAGGCACGGAAGAGAACTGTAGTCCAGATACCGGCCCCAACCACAGCCAAGCAAGTGAGGAGTTTTTGGGGACAGCTGGATTTTGCAGCTGTGGATCCCGGGGTTTGCGACCTTAGCAGCCCCACTCTACCCGCTAACCAAAGAAAAAGGGGAATTCTCCTGGGCTCCTGAGCACCAGAAGGCGTTTGATGCTATTAAAAAGGCCCTGCTGAGCGCACCTGCTCTGGCCCTCCCTGATGTAACTAAACCCTTTACTCTTTATGTGGATGAGCGTAAGGGAGTAGCCCGGGGAGTTTTAACCCAATCCCTAGGACCATGGAGGAGACCTGTTGCCTACCTGTCAAAGAAGCTCGATCCTGTAGCCAGTGGTTGGCCTGTATGCCTGAAGGCTATCGCAGCTGTGGCCATACTGGTCAAGGACGCTGACAAATTGACTTTGGGACAGAAATAACTATAATAGCCCCCCATGCGTTGGAGAACATCGTCCGGCAGCCCCCAGACCGATGGATGACCAACGCCCGCATGACCCACTATCAAAGCCTGCTTCTCACAGAAGGTCACGTTCGCTCCACCAGCCGCCTCAACCCTGCCACTCTTCTGCCTGAAGAGACGATGAACCAGTGACTCATGATTGCCATCAATTGTTGATTGAGGAGACTGGGGTCCGCAAGGATCTTACAGACATACCGCTGACTGGAGAAGTGCTGACCTGGTTCACTGATGGGAGCAGCTATGTGGTGGAAGGTAAGAGGATGGCTGGGGCGGCGGTGGTGGATGGGACCCGCACGATCTGGGCCAGCAGCCTGCCGGAAGGAACTTCAGCGCAAAAGGCTGAGCTCGTGGCCCTCACGCAAGCTTTGCGGCTGGCCGAAGGGAAATCCATAAACATTTATACGGATAGCAGGTATGCTTTGCGACTGCACACGTGCACGGGGCTATCTATAACAAGGGGGTTACTTACCTCAGCAGGGAGGGAAGTCAAGAATAAAGAGGAAATTCTGAGCTTATTAGAGGCCCTACATTGCCAAAAAGGCTAGCCATCATACATTGCCTGGGCATCAGAAAGCCAGAGATCTCATCTCGAAGGAAACCAGATGGCCGACCAGGTGCCAAGCAGGCAGCCCAGGGTGTTAACCTACTACCTATAATAGAGACGTCCAAAGCCCCAGAACCTGGACGGCAGTACACCCTAGAAGACTGGCAAGAAATAAAAAAGATAGAACGGTTCTCTGAGACCCAGAGGGGATTTGCTGCACCCAGAAGGGAAGGAAATCCTGCCCCACAAAGAAGGGTTGGAATACGTCCAACAGATGCATCGTCTAACCCACCTAGGAGCTAAGCATCTGCAGCAGTTAGTCAGAACATCCCCTATCATGTTCTGAAATTACCAGGAGTGGCTGACTCGGTGGTCAAACATTGTGTGCCCTGCCAGCTCGTTAATGCTAATCCTTCCAGATACCTCCGGGAAAGAGACTAAGGGGAAGCCACCCAGGCGCTCACTGGGAAGTGGACTTCACTGAGGTAAAGCCGGCTAAATACGGAAACAAATATCTATTGGTTTTTGTAGACACTTTTCAGGATGGGTCGAGGCTTATCCTACTAAGAAAGAGACTTCAACCGTGGTGGCTAAAAAATATTGGAGGAAATTTTTCCGAGATTTGGAATACCTAAGGTAATAGGGTCAGACAATGGTCCAGCTTTTGTTGCCCAGGTAAGTCAAGGACTGGCCAAGATATTGGGGATTGATTGGAAACTGCATTGTGCATACAGACCCCAAAGCTCAGGACAGGTAGAGAGGATGAATAGAACCATAAAGAGACCCTTACCAAATTGACCACAGAGACTGGCGTTAATGATTGGATAGCTCTCCTGCCCTTTGTGCTCTTCAGGGTTAGAAACACCCCTGGTCAATTTGGGCTGACCCCCTATGAATTGCTCTATGGGGGCCCCCCCCGTTGGTAGAAATTGCCTCTGTACATAGTGCTGATGTGCTGCTTTCCCAGCCTTTGTTTTCTAGGCTCAAGGCGCTCGAGTGGGTGAGGCAGCGAGCGTGGAAACAGCTCCGGGAGGCCTACTCAGGAGAAGGAGACTTGCAGGTTCCACATCGCTTCCAAGTTGGAGATTCAGTCTATGTTAGGCGCCACCGTGCAGGAAACCTTGAAACTCGGTGGAAGGGCCCTTATCTCGTACTTTTGACCACACCAACGGCCGTGAAAGTCGAAGGAATCTCCACTTGGATCCATGCATCCCACGTTAAACCGGCGCCACCTCCTGACTCAGGGTGGAGAGCGAAAAGACTGAGAATCCCCTTAAGCTTCGCCTCCATCGCCTGGTACCTTACTCTAATAACTCCCCAGGCCAGTAGTGAACACCTTGTGGACAGCCCGACCTCCCATAAACCCTTATCTCTCACCTGGCTACTCACTGATTCCAGCACAGGTATTACTATTAACAGCACGCAAGGGGAAGCTCCCTTAGGGACCTGGTGGCCTGAGCTACATGTCTGTCTTCGATCAGTAATCCCTGGTCTTAACGACCAAGCCACACCCCCGATATACTCCGTGCTTACGGGTTTTATGTTTGTCCGGGACCCCCAAATAATGAAAAATATTGTGGAAATCCCGGGGATTTCTTTTGCAAGAAATGGAGCTGTGTAACCTCCAATGACGGGTATTGGAAATGGCCAACCTCTCGGCAAGATAGAATAAGTTTTTCTTTTGTCAGCAGTTATGTTGATAAAAACAAATTAAGGCGATATGGCACTGTGTCTGGCCATGGGGAACAGTTTGATTGGAAACAACGGATACAAAACAGGCAAGTGAGCTGCAATGTATCAGACCCAGATTACTTGAAAATAAGTTTCACCGAAAAAGGAAAACAAGAAAATATTCTAAAGTGGATAAATGGTATGTCTTGGGGGGTAGTGTACTATAGAGGCTCTGGGGGAGGAGAAGGATCTATTCTAACTATTCGCCTCAGAATAGACACTCAGGCAATATCCCCGGTTGCTAAGGTATTAGCTGAACAAGGACCTCCAATCCAAGAACAGAGGCCACCCCCTAATCCCTTTGATTTCAATACAACCTCTGAATCAGTCCCCACTGAACCTAACATCACTATTAAAACAGGACAGAGGCTCTTCAGCCTCATCCAGGGAGCTTTTCAAGCCCTTAACTCCACGAGTCCAGATGCCACATCTTCTTGCTGGCTCTGTCTAGCCTCGGGCCCACCTTACTACGAGGGCATGGCTAGAGAAGGGAAATTTGATGTGACAAAAGAACATAGAGATCAATGTGCATGGGGATCCCGAAATAAGCTTACCCTTACTGAAGTTTCTGGAAAAGGCACCTGCATAGGGAAGGTTCCCCCATCCCACCAACACCTTTGTAACCACACCGAAGCCTTTAATCGAACCTCTGAGAACCAGTATCTGGCACCCGGTTATGACAGGTGGTGGGCATGTAACACTGGATTAACCCCTTGTGTTTCTACCCTAGTTTTCAACCCAACTAGAGATTTTTGCGTCATGATCCAACTTGTCCCCCGGGTGTACTACCATCCTGATACAGCAGTCCTTGATGAATATGACTACAGATATAACCGGCAAAAAAGGGAACCCATATCCCTGACTTTAGCTGTAATGCTTGGGTTAGGGATGGCTGCAGGCGTGGGGACAGGAACGGCCGCCCTGATCACAGGACCACAGCAGCTAGACAAAGGACTTGGTGAGCTACATAGAATTATAACGGAAGACCTCCAAACCCTAGAAAAATCTGTCAGTAACATAGAGGAGTCCCTAACCTCTTTAGCTGAAGTAGTTCTACAAAACAGAAGAGGGATAGATCTGTTATTTCTAAAGGAAGGTGGGCTATGTGTAGCCTTAAAAGAGGAATGCTGTTTTTATGTGGATCATTCAGGAGCTATTAGGGACTCCATGAGTAAACTTAGAGAAAGGTTAGAAAACGTCACAAAGAAAAGAGGCTAGCCAAGGATGGTTTGAGGGATGGTTCAACAAGTCCCCATGGATGACCACCCTGCTTTCTGCTCTGATAGGACCCCTAATAATACTGCTCCTGTTGCTTACAGTTGGGCCTTGTCTAATTAATCGGTTTGTTGCCTTTGTCAGAGAACGAGTAAGTGCAGTTCAGATCATGGTACTTAGACAGCAGTACCAAGGCCTTCCGAGCCAAGGAGAAACTGACCTTTAGCCTTCCCAGTTCTAAGATTAGAACTATTAACAAGAGAAGAAGTGGGGAATGAAAGGATGAAAATGCAGCTTAACCCTCCCAGAACCCAGGAAGTTAATAAAAAGCTCTACATGCCCTCGAATTCTGGACCCTGTTCCCCAGGTAAAAGACCACACTTCTTGCTATTTTAGGGCTTGTTCTCTGTTCTGTACAAAACTATGTGGAGGATAAAAGAAAAAGAAAGAAAAAACCAAAAAAACAAAAATAGGCACCTGAGTACGCGCCTCTAGGCAGGAAACTCCTTGAAACTGCTTGAGATAACGGGAAAAAGGGTCTCTAACTGATTGTTTGGCCTCTGTAAAGCCGCTTGCATAAGATGAAAGGAGGGGAAGTTAATCGCTAAACCGACCCCAGTAAGATCGGCTGTGCCATAAAATGTTAAATATCCTGGTAAACATATCTTGGTGACATATGTCTCCCCCGCCCAGGAACAAGCCCAAACACCTAACTCCAGAACAATTTACAACTAATCGGTCCAGGAAGCACAGGCTCGCGAAGTTTTACAATGATTAGTTTGTGATATTTGTGAAGTGCGGGCTTTGCTGTGAACCCCGGGCTTTGTTGTGAATCCCATAAAAACTATCTTGACCCCGCACTCGGGGCCGCAGTCCTCTACCCCTGCGTGGTGTACGACTGTGGGCCCCAGCGCGCTTGGAATAAAAATCCTCTTGCTGTTTGCATCAAGACCGCTTCTCGTGAGTGATTTGGGGAGTCGCCTCTTCCAAGAGAGGGATTTTCTTTGTACTGGCCTTTCAGTATCAGTTGTCAAGCTGGTTATTTCTTTATTTTTTCTTTTTCTTTTTTTGGTCTTTTTGCCATTTCTTGGGCCGCTACCACGGCATATGGAGGTTCCCAGGCTAGGGGTCGAATCGGAGCTGTAGCCGCCAGCCTACACCAGAGCCACAGCAACACGGGATCTGAGCCACGTCTGCAAGCTACACCAGAGCTCCCGGCAATGCTAGATCGTTAACCCACTGAGCAAGGGCAGGGACCGAACCCGCAACCTCATGGCTCCTAGTCGGATTCGTTAGCCACTGTGCCACAATGGGAACTCCAAGCTGGTTATTTGGAAACCCCAGCCTGACCTGGCTTTGGATGAGGATCATATGCCTGCAGGGTGTTCTTGGAAGGTGGTAAAATGGTGCTATTTTGGTGAGCGGATGTGCTTATCCGTGCCCCTTTTCTCTCAAGAGGTCTCCTGAACCTCCATCCTTTTCTTCCCAAGTGGTCCTCTTTTTTTTTCTCTCTACCCGTGGTAGGAAGACTGGATCTAAAGCCAGGTAGGATGAATGAAGGGTGATAGATTGATATAAATAAAGCTCACATGGAGATCCCTCCTGGCTCCCTGGGTCAAAGATCTTTCTTTGTCACTCTGGTGGCTTTTGTCCCCAGAATGTCTCCAAAAGCTTCCGCGAGCGTGAAACTCACACATGCTTGTCTGGGGTCCATAAGCTAAGGAAGAAAGAGGGAATAAGAGAAAGAAAAACAGAGAAAGAAAAGAAGCAAGAGTTAATTGCATGAACGGAGGTCTAACGGGTGGAAAACCAAGAAACGAGGAAGAGTTCCAAATGTACACACACCTCATCATAAACACATAAGTTCAGGACACTAGGGAAAAGAAGAAGGCTGCCATGATCTGATGGGGTGGGAGCTGAGTGCTTGAATGGAGTGGCATGGCATCGGTTGGCATCAGGCCTCTGACAGTCTTTGAGAGAGAAATAGCCGACTTGTAAGGGCACGTTCAGGTATTTCCAGAAATTGGAGGAAGGGAACACAACCCACATAAGACCCAAGGCCAATCCACCATGGCAGCTGCTGGGCCAGAGAGAGGAGGAAAACCTGAGAGTGGCTGTGAGAGCCGATGTCCACAAGATGGCGCCAGAGTCCCTTCTGGACCGAGGTGCAGCTCCGAGACTCTGAGGAGGGGTTGATGGTGTGTTGGGGGCACACCACACCAAGCACCAAGTGGTTTGTAGTTGCTTTCTGGGCACCTGGGACTCTCTGCTGCAACATACCTCATGTCAGGCAGAGGACAAATGTGTCCATTCAGCATCCCATGTGGATCGGCAGCCTGGTTTGTGGGCAGTGTGTTTAGAATGCTTGAGGGATTCACTGGGTTTCAGAGTGCCTTGTGTTCCTCCAGAACCAGGAGCTGAGACATATAGAGCATCGGTGTTGATTCATGAGCTGGCCATTTTCAAGCCCCTGACTGTCAGGGTTTAGGTATATGGAGAGAGAAGCTGTGGCTGAAGAATGAATGGGGAAATTCGCTGGCATGAAGGCAGGCAGCAGGGCTAATCCCTGGGCTCTTTTTGCTGGAGACATCAAAGGAAATTTCCTTCTTGCCTTTCAGTATGCTCCTCTCTTTTCAGTATGGTGCCAGGGTATGGAGCCCTGATCAAACAGGTCTGATGAATTAAGCAGGGTTGATTAATATCATCAAGAATGCTCTCCATGTGTTCGCTAGTGGCTGGCTGGCTTAAGAGTCCCTCTCTCTCTTTCTCTCTCTCAGTGCTGTGGCTGTGGTAAGTGATGTGTTGGAAATCAAACCCAGGCCAGACACCACCAAAACCTCGCAGGTTGCACCGAAATAAATTTATAAATAAAAAGAGATATTGAAAGGGAGGTGCTCCATGATACAAATGTCCTTCAATACTTATATACAGTCCTACAGAACAGCTAAGGGAATTGATGGATTGATAGATAGGCAGTAATAAAGGTTTTCATGGCCCAATACCTCTGGTGGAGGAGTGTTGGATCTATGAGCCTTGGGTTGTGCAGCCATGGCATGAGAGCAATTCCTGGCCAGAGAGTATCTGCATGCAACAAATGGGCGCAGAAATAATCCATTTGTCAGTAAAAATGAATTAAAAACTAAATAGGATTATATAGGAATAAATGCATACTCCTTACATAATTACATCTGGTCGAATGTCACATGGCTAAGAAAGCTTGACATGTTCAACCGAGTCAGTCTGCCTGTTTTAATCCTTGGGAGGCAGGAGTCTGGACCAAGACACCATTCTCATGAATGCTAGCCAGTAATTGTGGGGTCTTTTCAAAATCCTTTTTATTTCAAGTATACCTGATTTAGAGTGCTATATTTCCCTTTGACAGCAAAGGGGTCTGGATCTCTATGTGTGTATGTGTTCACTTTCTCACAGTATCCTCCATCAGGTTCCAAAAGAAGAGACTAGCTATAGGTCTCATTGCTATACAGGAGGATATCCATGCTTACCCACTCCAAGTGCAAGAGTTGGCATCAATTACACCCCAATTCCCAGTCCCTCACACACTCCCCCTCCAATCTGGCAACAAGCCACCTGTTTTCCTGTCCATGAGTTTCTTTTCTGTAGAGGGGTTCTTGTGTGACTTTTGTGAGATTTAAGATAAAAGGCACATCCCGTGGTGTTTTTCTTTCTACATCATATTATCTCACGTAATCTGGGAGTTTCTAGTTCCATCTCTGTGGCTGCGTATGGCATTATTTTTTTTTGTATTTATGGCTGAAGATTATACCATTGTATATATATACACAACATCTACCTAATCCATTCATCTGTCACTGGACATTGTGCTTGTTTCCATGTCTTGGCTATTGTGAATTGTGCTGAAATGAACATATTCAGACCTTTAAATTTTTGTAAACAGTATTTTTCTGGGTATATGCCCAAGAGTGGGATGGCTGGGTAATACGTTTGTTCTTTGGTTTTTGGATTTACCTCGATCCTGCTGTCCATGGTGGTTTTACCAATGTACACAACCATCCTTATTGTAGGAGGACATCCTCTTCTTGACACCCTCTCCAGGACTGGTTGTTTTGGGAATTGGCCATTCAGACAGGTGTGAGGTGGATCCTCCAATAGTTTGGATTGGCATTTCCCTCCTAGTGAGTGATGGTGATGAATTCTTCTGGTGCTTGTTGCCCTCTGTCTATCTGGCTTAGGGCAATGTCTATTTAGGTCTTTTGCCCATTTTTCAATTGGACTGCATGTTTGTTGTGCTCTTGGGTTGCATCTGGTGTCTGGCTGGTCATTTTGAAACCACAGCATGACCTGGCTTTGGCAAACAGATCAAGTGCCTGTGGGTTGAGCTTGGAAGGTGTTCAAAGGGTCATATTTTGTGAGCAGCTGTGATTATCCATGTGCGTTTTCTCTCAAGAGGTCTCCTGAATCTGCATCCTTTTCCTACCATGTGCGCCTCTTTTGCTCTCTCTCTCTATACGTGGTAGGGAGATCAGATATAAAGCAAGGTTGGCTGAATGAAGGCTGGTAGATTGATATAAAGAAAGCTCTCACGGAGATCCCTCTTTGCTCCCTGGGTCAAAGGTCTGTCATTGTCACTGTGGTGGCTTTGGTAACCTCTGTGGCTTGAAAACCATTGATGGGCACACAAGTCACACATGATTCAGGGTGGGTCCAGGAAGTAAGAAAGGAAGAGGGACTGAGAGAAAGAGAAAAAAAAAGAAAGAAAGAAAGAAAAGCAAGACTTTATTGTATGAATGAAGGACCAAGAGTTGGAAAATTAAGGAAAAATCAAGAGTTCCATATATACAGAGCTCTCATCATAAATGCATATGTGAAGGACACTAGAACCAAAAGACAGAAAGAAGGCTGCCTTGACCTGATGGGTTGGGAGATGAATACTGGTAATGGAGTGGCATGGGTTAGGTTGGCCTCAGGACTCTGAAAGCCTTTGAAAGGGAAATTACCCGCTTGGAAGGGCCCTGATTAGTATTTCCAGAAGGTGGTTGAATGAGACCCAACCCTCATATGGCCCATGGCCAATATATCTGTGGGTGCTGCTGAGCCAGAGAAGAGGAAAATCTGAGAGTGGCTGTTAGAGCAGATGTCCACAGGGTGGATCCAGAGTCCCTTCTGGACACAGGTGCAGCTCCAAGGCTGCAGGTGCAGGCTCAGAGGAGGGGTTGATGGTATGTTGGGCAGAACCCACACCAAGCACCCAGAGGTTTTTGGTTGTTTTCTGGGCACCTGGTACTCTCTGCTGCAAGATGCCTCCTGTCAGGCAGAGGACCAAGGTGTTGCTTTAGCATTTGATGTGGATTGGCAGCCTTGTTGGGGAGCGGTGTGTTGCGAATGCTTGAGGGATTCACTGGGTTTCAGAATGCCTTGTGTTCCTCCAGAGCCATAAGCCAAGACCCACAACAGGCCGGGTTTGAATCAGGAGTGAGCTGGCCATTTTCAAGCCCCTTACTGCCAGGGGTTTATGTATGAGGAGAGTGCAGAAGAATGAATGAGGGGCTTCATTGGCATTATGTGGGGCAGATGGGCTAATCCCAGTGCTCTTTTCACTCAAGACACCTGGGGAAATTTTCTTCTTACCTTTTGAGATGAGCCTCTCTTTTCAGTATGGCCCCAGTGTTATGGAGGTCTGACTGAATCCAGGTCTGATGAATTAAGCAGGGTTGATTGGTATCATCAAGAAAACTCTGAGAGTTCCCTCATGGCTGCCCACCTTAAGAGTCCTCTCTCTCTCTCAGTGCTGTGGCTGTGGCAAGAGCTTCTTTGGGAAAGCAAACCCTGGCCAGACCACAACCCAATGTCACAGGTGGCCCCCAAATTAATTTATAAATAAAAAGAGATATTGAAATGAATGAGCTCTGGTGGTAAAGAAGTCCATAAATACATACATGCATTCCTACGGATCAGCCAAGGTAATTGATAGGGAAGGAAATAATAAAGGTTCTCATGACAAAATACCTCTGGTGGCAGAGAGTTCAGAGTATGAGCCTGGGGTTGTGCAGCCATGGCATGGATGCATTTCCTGGCCAGAGAGTATCTGCATGCCACAAATGGGTGCAGAAAAAAAATCCATTGGCCAGTAAAAATAAATACACAAATCTGTTTAGATAGAAATAAATTCATACACCCCAGGTAATAACATCTGGTCGGAATTCTTGACAGGTTCACCCAGGCAGTCTGCCTGTTTTTTTGGGTTTTTTTCCCTGTGATCCAGGAGTCTGGACCCAGAAACCTTCTCTGGTGAATGCCAAGCCTGTAATTGTGGGATAGTTTAGCATTTTAAAAATTTCATTATAGCTGTTTTAGAGTGCTCCATTGCTCTTTGACGGCAAAGTGAACCAGACCTCTACGTATATACATGTTCTTTTCCCCACAATATCCCCCTTCTGGATAGAGTTCCCTGTGCTATAGGGCAGGATCTCATCACTTACCCACACCAAGTGCAAGCAGTTGCATTGATTAACCCCAAATCCCAATCCTTCCCACACACAGTCCCTCCAATCTGGAAACCGGCCACCTGTTTCCACTCCGTGAGTTTTTTTTCCTATAGA
>NW_025927450.1:0-38946 GCF_016906955.1 Phacochoerus africanus | reverse complement strand
AGGGAGGGAGGGAAGGAAGGAAGGAAGGAAGGAGAGGAAAGTGCCTTGTCACAGCATTTCTCTTTTAAGAGAGGAAAGTTCTTGCTGAAATTTCCTACAATTTGCTCTTTAACCGTGGTGGCCAAAATCGGGCCACACAATTATGTCCTGCTGTGAGGAGGGCTAGGAACAGGGGTCCCTGGCATTTCCAGTCTCAACAGTGTAGGATCAGCTCTACTGGCAAAGGAAAGGTGCCCACTGGCATCTGGGAGACAACCAAAGTGCCTGTCACCTGTGTTGTTCAAGTCAGAGCAAAAGCCAAGTCCAGTTGTGCTCTCAGATCTAACCTCCTTCAGCAGAAAGCCTTTACTTTTACCTCCTCCTGTCAGAGTTCTGTCTCAGCTTTCTTTTAGTTCCCAGTCAGAGCAAGGGGAGAGTCATGATCACTTAGTACCCTCAAACACTAACAGTTACTGCTAGCACTGCTGACCATGGAAAATAAACCACCACCCTCAGTTTCTTTCTCTGCAAAGCAAGAGGTCTGGATGAGAGCACTTCCAAAGCCCCCTTCCAGCCCTGACGTTCTCTGGTTCTATGACCATGCATTCAAATGTCTCCAAGCAGTAAATCAAATCACAAGTAGCCTAAGAAAGGTTATGAAAGGAAAAAATTTGACTCACGTTGACTTACATTGGCCTTAAGGAATCAAAACTAGGATTTTAGTTAATAATGAACTTTGAAGTCAGTGTCAGTTTAATAAAAACAGGAACTTGTGAATATGCCCCAAGCCGGTTGTTCAGAATAGCCATGAGGCTTATAAGAGTTTAGGAAAATTCCAGTGAAGTTGAGTTTTGTAAGAAGCGAATGACAAGGCAGTAAAAATGGATCTCTCCTTTCTGCACTAATATAATCTCTGCTGTCTACCGGGTGCTGCCCAAACACCTTCACATAGTTTATCAAAGGTCCTTCCTAGCCTAGCACAAGCCTCTGTTCACACATAATAACACTTAATGTTTTTAGTCTTACTCTGTGCTCAAGACATATGAAGCACTTTACCTGTTATTGTCTTTAACCCTCGAAGCAAGAATATTGTTATAATATTATCTCCATTTTACATATGAAAAAACTGGAGTTAATCTGCCCATGGAATCTAAAAAAAAAAAAGAGAGAGAGAGAGAGATACAAATAGAAACAGATCAACAGACATAGAAAACAAACTTATGGTCACCAAAGGAGAAAGGATGGAGGGATAAATTAGGAGTTTGGGATTAAAATTAAACACTACTATATTTAAAATATATAAGCAACAAGGACCTACTATATAGCACAGGGAATAGGAAACTCTATTCAATATTTTGTAATAACTTATAGGAGAAAAGAATCTGAAATGAATATATATATATATATATACACATATATATATGCTTTGCTGTACATCTGAAACTAACACAACATTGCAAATCAACTATACTTCAATTTTTAAAAAAAAGAAAGAAAGAAACTTGTCCAAGGTCATAGAGATAAAGGTAATGGAATCAGAATTTTAATTTAGGCAGTCTGTGTACAGAGCCTTAACCATTACATTTTGTTTTTCTGATAGCATTTAAATATTTTTTAAATCTTTGTTTATATCTCTGCTCCTACCTAGGGGCCATTGTATTTCATCCCCTCGTGTTGTACCTGACAGCTTATAGACACTCAATAAACCCTTTAAAAGTGCAGGAATGAATGACTTCCTTGCAGACTTCCCACTGTTCTTCAGATGTACTTTCCTATACCACCATGCTGCCCTATTGCACAGCTCCATCTGCCAGGAAACTCCTTCTCATCCTTCCAGAATATATCCAGATATCATATCCTTCTCCTGTGTTCTTCCCACCCATCTTCCAAAGAGAAAAATAGATTACATGGAAAACAAGTCACATAAGAAGGAACTAGAATCAGAATGGCATAGGATTTACTTATTAATCAGGATCAACTGACCAAAGTCCCCAGCTCTCAATGGCTTAAGACAATAAAATCACTCACAGTCAGCAGAAGCAGGGCACAGGGCTCTGCCATCGTTAAGGGACAGAGGGTCCATCTTCTGATAACAGCATCTTCAAGGTATGGCTTAGAAGACCACCATGGAAGGGGAAGAGAGAGCCTGGAGGACACTATAATCCTGAAATGGGCACATCACCTCCACCCACATCCAACTGGCCATACCTCAATCTCATGTCCCTGACCTAACTGCAAATAAGGCTAAGGAATGAGTCTGTCCTGCAGGCCCAAGAATAAGAAGAAATCAATTTGGTGAACACATAATATTGTTTTCACCAGTGCTTCTTCATGGCAATATGGAAAAATGCCCTCAAAATTCTAATGAAAAGTATTTTCATCTTAGGAAATTCTCCACCCAGACAAATTTTCAATCAAGCATAAAAGTAGAATAAAGAAATGTTCAGACATGCAACATCTCAAAAAGTATCCACCCCACGTACCCTTTCTCAGGAAGCTACCAAAGAATGTAAATGAGGAAGTAAATAAAGGTAGGAGAAGACACCAAATCCAGGAATTGGATTTGATAAGATAGAGTCGAAGAGAAGTCCAGAAATAATAGCTGCACTGAAGGCCCAGAGACCGACAAACCCAAACTGGAGCAGAAAGGTGTACCGTAACTGAATTTTAAGATGGGGAAAGGCGAAGCGGGGGCTGGTGACACGTGTGCCCTATTATACCACCATGCCCTGGCTTATCCCACTTTCTCTTCTTCAAAATATGAAGCCAGCAAATAGTGCCTAAAATCTGTAAGTGTATAAATTGAAGTATATGGGCTTATTGCTTAGAAGTGAAGACGTAAAAGTCAGAAAGAGAAAGACAAATATCATATGAAATCACTTACATGTGGAATCTAAAATATGACACAAATGTACCTATCTACATAACAGAAACAGACTCACAGACATGGAGAACAGACTTGTGGTTGCCGGGGGTGGGGGGGGGAGAAACAGACAGAGTGAGAGGTGGGGTTAGAAGATATAAACTATAATACATGGAGGAAATAACCAACCAGATCCTACTATATATCACAGAGAACTATATTCAAATCCTATGATAAACCATAATGGAAAGAATTTTTTTAAAAAAAAGAGTGTATACATATGTATAACTGAATCACTTTGCTACACAGCAGAAATTAACACATTGTAAATCTACAATACTTCAATAAAAAAAGAAATGGAGACATAAACTACAAAACAGTTGAAAAGAGTTGAAAATTTCCACTCTAAGACAACTGAACTTGGAAGTGGGCTGGGAACTAGCAAGAAAACGTCATTTTTCATTACAGCTCTTGACAGTGTATTTGAATTTTTAACCATATAATGTATTTCTTTGCTAAAAATTTACATATTTTTTTTGTCTTTTTGTCTTTTTAGGGCCACAATTGCAGCATATGGAGGTTCCCAGGCTAGAGGTCTAATTGGAGCTACAGCTGCTGGCCTACACCACAGCCACAGCAACAAGGGATCCGAGCTGCATCTGCGACCTATACCACAGCTCCTGGCAATGCGGATCCCTAACCCACTGAGCGAGGCCAGGGATCTAACCTTCAACCTCACAGTTCCTAGTTGGATTCATTTCCACTGTGCCACTGTGGAAACTCCAAAATTTACATATTTTTAAATAAAGAAAAAGATTTAAAAGTTTTCATAAGCTTTTCCTCATCATACCCAAAAGGTCAAGGACAGAAGAATGAGACAGGGCAAATGTGTATTAATGTGACACCTTCTTTGAACCCCAAGTGGAATATTTTCCCTTCCATCCAAATCTTTTTAAAAATATCAATCAGTAGTCTCATCTTCCGGAGGAGGTTCAGGAGAAGAGGGGAAAACAGAGGGAGCCACGAGCAGAACCTCTGGAATATGACTAGTGACCACCACCAGTGCTGGGCCTCTCGTCCATCTTGCCAAAAAAAGTAAAAATAAGACATTTTAGGCATTTTTCTGAAATCAATATGCTCTATATCCTACTTACATAATGGCTTTGCAGATTTCTCAGAAATTGTTTTTCCAGCCTGACACGACTGTTTCGTGAGCTGATGATGATCACCCACAAGTACTGCTTCTCAAAGTGCTAGTATACCTGTCAATCTTACCTGTCTCATTTCCCATAACTCACCTTTAGTTATTTTAGGTGATGTCTGTCGATTTACTGGCTCTAGTGCTGCCCTCTATGCTTCCAAAAGTTCACTAGCAGTGATTCTGCTGTTGTTCTGTAAGATATAGCAGAATGTCCTTTACTTGGTCCTAAATACTTGACCACATTTTTGGGATATGGAGGTTTCCGTTGCCTCTTCAAAAGCATTCATTCTGTTGTTGTCTAATGAACACCATTCTAGACCTGAGGGAACAGAAATGAAGAACATATTAATAGTTCTTGCCATTGAGGAGCTCTTAATCTAGAGGTATAGACTGAAAAATATGTCAGCAACTTCCACAATGATAAGGGCTATGATATGCCGTAGGGACTATGGGTTAGGAGGGACAATTAAGCCACCCTGGAGGAAGGAGGCAAGGCTTCCTGGGAAGAGGTATCCTTTAAGCAAGAAAAGGACTTGCAGGATGAACATGTTAAGGGAAAGGAAATGGCATTCTGGGAAGAAAGAAGTGCAGAAGTGAGAGAGGACACATAAGGGTCAGGGAGTCAAAGGTCCTTTGGGCATAAGGAGATGTGAGAGGAGATGGAGGGTACATCTAGAGAAGAGCAAGGGCCAGGTTCTGCTGGGAAGATACCAGAGGGGGTTAGTCAAAGGAGTGATGTGGTCAGATGGGAGTTTCCAAAAGAGCCCTCTGAGCTGGGAAACTCTGTGTGTGTTTGGGGGGAGGGGCAGTCAGGGAGGGTGGGTGAGATTGGGAGAAGGTAGACTTTGAGCAGACACAAGACCGTAGAGGTAACAAGGGAAGAAATCCTGAATGTGGACTAAGAGAATGGAGTGTAGATAAGAGAAGAGAGAGCAACTGAAATCTATTTGAGAGGTTAACTCAGCAGGATCTAGTTATAAAGGATGAGAGAGGGGAGGGATCCCAACTGGCCCTGTGTCTGCCTTGCTGACTTGGTAGGTGGTAGGACCATTGGCTGAGGGAATAGGATTGAGGGCAAGTGAATTCACTTTGGGCTGACTTTGAAATATATGCCAGACGTTTGGGTAGAGACACCTACTTACAGGTAGACACATAGGTCTGCAATCCAGAGAAAGTTCATGGCAAGAGAGAAAACAACTGAATCACTGGCACCAGGGTGTGGAAGCCATGAGGAATGAGCAAGATCTTCCAGAAAAGATGTGGAGCAAAGACAAGGGGCAAGAGTCAAACAAGGAGCCTCAGAGCTTGGTCCTTAGTTCATTCAAAGCAAAGTACTAATCTTCTCAGGGCTCCCACAGCACCTTGACCTAATATCCATCATTGTTAGGGCCATGTTCTTTTTTTCCCCTGCCCTAGGCACAATTAGCTTAAAAGGTAGGGACAAAAATCTTACTTGATTTCCTATTCCCCAGGATTAAACACACAACTAAAAACATTCTACATGTTCAATAAATGTTTATTAAACAATAATTTTATACTCATAGCTGATGGAAGAGGCAAAAAATAGCAAGTCAGATGTGCTTCAAATTCAGAAAAGCTCCAGGCTTTAGTTTGTCACTCAAGATGAATTTTAATCTAAGAATCTACTTCTCTCTGCCCACTCATTCTCCCTACTTAAGAGCAGAAATCTTGTTTCTAGACTCTACAACTTACCTTTTTCTCATCATTGTGAAAACAGGGGCATTTTCATTTTCTGGATTGCCTGGGCTAACTATATTTTATTTTATTTATTGATTTGCCCAGGATAACTTTAAAAATGAAACTTAAAAACCATTGAAATGGTCTTTACTGGCTTCTGCTCTCCAGTTAATCCTTTGCTGAGGCCCTGACAGGTGGGGTGACATCAGACTCCTCTGGGGTGAGCACCTCCGTGACAATTCCAGCAACATGGTTATTTTATGTGAGGCTTTTGGGGGTTTTGTTTTTTGGGGGTTTTTTAATTTTTATTTTTTTACTCAATGAATTTTATTACATCTATAGTTGTACAACAATCACCACTACCCAATTTTATAGCATTTCCATCTCAAACCCCCAGCCCATCCTCCCACCCTCCAACCTGTCTCCTTTGGAAACTATAAGTTTTTCAAAGCCTGTGAGTCAGTATCTATTCTGCAAAGAAATTCATTATGTCCTTTTTATAGATTCTACATGTAAGTGATAGTATATGACATTAGTGTCTCACTGTCTGACTAACTTCACTTAGCATAATAATTTCTAGGTCCATCTATGTTGCTACAAATGCCATTATTTTCTTCCCTTTTAATGTCTGAGTAATATTCCATTGTGTATATGTACCACATCTTCTTTATCCATTCCTCTGTCAGTGGACATCCAGGTTGCTTCCAGGTCTTGACTATTGCAAATAGTGCTGCAATGAACATCAGGATGCGTGTATATTTTCTTTTTCTTTTTTTTTGGGGGGGGGCACAGTCACAAAATGTGGAAGTTCCCAGTTGAGGGGTCGAATCAAAGATACAGCTACCAGCCTACACCACAGCCACAGCAATGCCAGATCTGAGTCTCATCTGTGACTTACACCACAGCTCATGATGCCAGATCCCTGACCCATTGAACAAGGCCAAGGATCAAACCAACATCCTCATGGATACTAGTCAGATTCGTTTGCACTAGTATTCATTTTCACCACAACGGGAACTCCTGTATCTTTTCAAATTATGGTTTTCCTTGGATAAATGCCCAGAAATGATGGCATTGCTGGATCATATGGTAGTTCTAAATTTATTTGTTTAAGGAACATTCCATACTGTGTTTACATTCTCACCAAGAGTGTAAGAGGGTTCCCTTTGCTCCACATCCTTTCCAGGATTTATTGTTTGTAGATTTTTTTTGTCTTTTCTAGGGCCACACCCATGGTATATTGAGGTTCCCAGGCTAGGGGTCTAATCAGAGCTGTTGCCACCGGCCTACACCAGAGCCACAGCAATATGGGATCCGAGCCACATCTGCAGCCTCCACCACAGCTCATCACAATGCCAGATGCTTAACCCACTGAGCAAAGCCAGGGACCAAAGCCACAACCTCATGGTTCCTAGTCAGGTTCGTTAACCACTGAGCCATGATGGTAACTTCTGTTTGTAGACTTTTTGATGATAGCCATTCTGGCTGGTGTGAGGTGACACCTCATTGTAGTTTTGAGCATTTCTCTAATGATTGGTGATGTTGAGTATCTTTTCATGTGCTTTTTACCCATCTATCTGTCTTCTTTGGAACAAATGTCTATTTAGATCTTCTGCCAATCTTTCTATTGGGTTGTTTTTTTTTTAATATTGAGCTGCATGAGTTGTTTGTATATTTTGGAGATTAATTACTTGTCATTCACTTCATTTGCAAAGATTTTCCCCCATTCCATAGGTTGTCTTTTCATTTTGTTAATGGTTTCCTTTGCTATGCAAAAATTTTTAAATATAATTAAGTCACATTTGTTTATTTTTATTTTCATTACTCTAAGAGGTGGTTAAAAAAAGATATTGCTGTGATCTATGTCAGAGAGTGTTCTACATATGTTTTCCTCTAAGAGTTTCATAGTATCCACCCTTACAGGTTTTTAACCAATTATGAGTTTACTTTTGTGTATGTTGTTAGAGTGTTCTAATTTCATTCTTTTACATGTAGCTGTTTAGTTTTCCCAGCAACACTTATTGAAGAGACTATCTTTTCTCTAGTATATATTCTTGCCTACTTTGTCATAGATTAGTTGACCATAGGTGCTTGGATTTATTTCTGGGCTCTCTATTCTGTTCCATTCATCTATGTGTCTGTTTTTGTGCCAAAACCATCCTGTATTGATTACTGTAGCTCTGTAGTATTGTCTAAAGTCTGAGAGCCTAATTCCTCCAGCTCTGTTATTTTTCTTGTTTTGTATGATGGTAACTTCTGTTTGTAGACTTTGGCTCTTTGGGGTCTTTTTTGTTTCCATACAAATTTTAAAATTTTTTGTTCTTGTTCTGTGAAAAATGCTATTGGTAATTTGATAGGAATTACATTGAATCCATAGGTTGCCTTGTGTAAGCTATAGGTCAATAAAATGGACAATCTAGATGAAATGGACAAATCCTTAGAAAGGTACAATCTTCCAAGACTGACTAGGGAAGAAATGAAAACATGAACAGACAAATTACAAGTACTAAAATTGAAATGGTGATTTTAAAACTTCCAACAAACAAAAGTGCAGGACCAGATGGATTCATAGACAAATTCTACCAAACATTTAGAGAAGAGTTACTATATATCCTTCTGAAATGCTTCCAGAAAATTTCAGAAGGTAGGACACTCCCAAGCTCATTCTATGAGGCCACCAGCACCCTAACACAAAAATACCACACAAAAAAATTACAGGCCAATGTCACTGATGAACATACACGCAAAAATCTTTGGAAAAATACTAGCAAACTGAATCCAATGATACACTAAAAGGATTATACACCATGATCAAATGGGATTTATCCCAGGAATGCAGGGATTCTTTAATATCTGTAAATCAATCAGTGTGAAATACAGCATTAACAAACTAAGAATAAAAACCATATGACCATCTCAATAGATGGTTACAAAGCACTTTGATTTCACAAAAATAAGAGGTATTTGCTGTTGAGGTAGCAAGCGGTGTTTTGTTTTATACAGATGAACTGGGGAAGAACCATAAATTCAGTGTCAAAGAACCAAGATTTTTCTCCCTTCCCTGAACCTGCTTCTAGCCTGCAAGGAAGGTAGTGATTTGTTTATAGTCACTAATTTACATTTGAGAGAAAGTAAAGCTGGAAGCCATTCTGTCTTTGGAAACAAGCCACCAGGGGGAGGCTCTGGCTCCATCTGTCCATAGCAGTCCTTAAGTTCACCAACTACTGGATCCTAGTAATAAGTAAATGCAGGTATATTATGCTTGGTATATTGTAAGAGCTCAGTCATCATTAACTAAAAAGCAAAACAAATAAAAACAAAAGGTGACCAAATCTGAGTACTGGGCCTTGGCCTCAGTTAGTACAATACAACCAATAGCTATGTCCTGGTTCCAGATGAAGCTCAGGACTAACTCGCACCACACTGGAGAAATAACAGTAATTATATCAACTCTGGAATCTCAATGGGATGGTCAGTATTTAATGAAAAGATCTTACCTCATTTTCCTACCCCTAAGATTGGAGATGTGATGTTTAAGGTGCCATTTCATACCTGGCAACAGAAAAAAATATATATAAATAACACCCAATACTGATAAGAATATTGTGCAAAGAATGCATCAGAATTATGGGGATCTTGTCAACTGGTACAAAACTTTTGGAAAATATTTGTGCATAGGTCTTAAAAATCATAGAAAGTTTTCTGCTCTCTCATTCCTGGGAATTTATCCTGAGGGGAAAAAAATTTCAAATGAGAATACAACTTTGCAAAGTGCATTTATTGCAGCATTATTTTACAAAAATAGCAACAAGAAATATTCTAATCACACAAAGATGGGAAAGTCTTAAATTATGGTCTGTCCACAAAATGAAATAGTATTTATCAACTGAAATTATTATAAAGAATTATATATAAATTATTATAAAATTACAATTCCTGAAAATAAAGAATACCTAAACAAGGCACTAACTTAAAAAAAAGCAGTAAATAAAGCCACAATCTTATTTTTTATGAATACTGATGTGAAAAATTATAAATAAAATATCAGCAAATTGAATCCAGCAACATATTAAACAAATAATATACCATGGCCAAGTTGAGTTTATTCCAGATATGCAAGGATGATTCAGTTTCAGGAAATCTGTTCACATAATTCTCCATATTAGTAGATCAAAGGAGGAAAAACATATGATGTCATCTCAACAGAGACTGAAAAAGCATGTAACAAAACAAATACAAGAGTGATTCCTAATTTAAAACAATATTATCTTTGTTTCTTTTTGGCTGTGCTCATGGCATGAAGTTTTGTGGCCAGGAATCGAACCCATGCCACAGCAGTGACCCAAGTCACTGTAGTGCAAGGCCAGATCCTTAACCCACTGTGCACCACAGGAACTCCTAAAATAATATTTAAATTCTTAATAAATCAGGAAAATGGGTATTTTCTCAATGTCATCTATATACCTACACAGATGTATGTAGTTAGACTAAATTTTGGTTATTAGAACTATAAGAATACAGTAACAGTCAGTGGATCTGATGAGTTTGTTAAAAACTAAATGAGTGCAACCACTATTCAAAATCTCAAAGGTAAATTCCACAACCAGAGTACCCTGGTCTTTACCTCTATACCCAAATTACTTTACCTCTGTACCCATTAGAATGCTTTGAGCTGCAAATTACTCGCATTCTCAATATTTTCCAGTAGCTTTGTTTCACATAAACAGGCAAGTCCAAGTCTCCCCATTCACAGGTTCTCACATTTCCCTCCTTCTCACTATAAATTTCCATCTCAGTCAGCTGTACCAGTGTTTTAGGTATACCAAGTACATTCCTGCCTTGGGACTTTGAACATGCTGTTCCCTCTGCCTAGAAAGTTCTTTCCTCAAATGTTTTAATGGCTCACTCCCTCATTTTATTCATTTCCCTGACCAAATAACATACTTCTCAAGGATAACCCCAATCATCACTCCCTACATTCTTATCCTGCCTGATTACCTGATTTTATATAATGTATTCACATGGGTGTTGTTTTCTCTGTTACCAGAAAGCATCATGAGGGCAGGCACTTTGACCATATTGTTTACCAGTACCTAGGACAGTGCCTGGCACATAGTAGTTGCTCAGTAGATAATATGTTAAATTATGCTATAATGTTGTTGGGAAAAAAAGACAATCTGACTTACATATTTAGACAATTAAAGAATTATTATCTTACATAGCTAAATCCTTTAGGCAGGACAAGCACTAAGAAAACGTAAGGCTTTTTCTCTTTCTCTGCAATTCTCTATAGCCTTCCTTCTTTAATATGCCTGCTTTATCATCAGACAGAGGCTGCCCTCTTGGTCACAAAATATCTGCAGCAGTACTTGGAGCAAAGTGGTTTCTCTTTCATATCCAATTGAGAGAGAGCAAGATGCTCCCCTATACTAGTCAAAGTTCTCTCAAGTTAACACAAAAAATTCCCCCCATCATGTAATAAAAGTGAGTCCCTTCAGTCTGATTGAGCCCCTTTCATTCACACGCCCACCCCCGAACCAATCACTGAAAAGGAGGATTGAATTCCAATTTGGATCACATGAATTTGGACACACCCCTGGAGAAGGGCTGAGATCAGCCTCCACTGCCTCACATGTGTTGCAGGAGGAAGAAGTAGGTGGACCTTTGTCCTAGATAGAGAGCCAGCCAGCCATGACCACTGTAGTCTCTGACTTCAGGGAAGTCATCAAGCCCAAGGAACCCTTTCTGATAGAGTAACTGGCCTCTTAGGCTCTTGAAACACAATCCTTGGGGGTGGGGGCTATTTCTTTTTTGTGTGTGTGTGGATTTTTTTTTTTTAGTCTTTTTGCTATTTCTTTGGGCTGCTCCCGTGGCATATGGAGGTTCCCAGGCTAGGGGTCGAATCGGAGCTGTAGCCGCCAGCCCACGCCAGAGCCACAGCAATGCAGGATCCGAGCCGCATCTGCAACCTACAAGGCAGCTCACGGCAACGCCGGATCATTAACCCACTGAGCAAGGGCAGGGACCGAACCCGCAACCTCATGGTTCCTAGTTGGATTCGTCAACCACTGCACCATGACGGGAACTCCAAGGGGGCTATTTCTTAAGTAAAGAACTACTCTTAGGGGAGCTGCCTCAAAAATCTTCCTCCTGGGAGAGACTGAGCACTGGGAGGAAGAGAACCAAATACACCTCTTTCTCAGGAGAGAGAAGGAGATAGAAACAGCAATTCAAAACACATTTCACCTCACACCAGCCAGAATTGCCATCATCAAAAATACTACAAACAATAAATGTTTGAAAGGGTGTGAAGAAAAGGGAAACCTACTATACTGTTGGTGGGAATGTAAATTGGTGCAACCACTGCAGAAAACACTATGGAGGTTCCTTAAAAAACTAAAAAGAGCTATCATGTGATCCGGCAATCCCATTCCTGGGCATCTATCCAAAGAAAACCATAATTTGAAAAGATCCATGCACCCAGTGTTCATAGCAGCACTATTTACAATAGCCAAAACGTGGAAGCAAACTAAGTGTCCATCGACAAAGGAATGGATAAAGAAAATGTGGTGCATGTATACAATGGAGTATTACTCAGCTGTAAAAAAAAAAAAAAAAGAAAGAAAAGAAAAGAAATACATAATGCCATTTTCAGCAACATGGATGGAAATAGAAATTATCATACTAAGTGAAATAAGCCAAACAAAGACATATATGATATAACTTAATGGAATCTTTTAAAATCATATAAATGAACTTATTTACAAAGCAGAAACAGACTTACAGGCTTAGAAAATAAAGTTATGGTTATCTAAGGAGGAAGGTGGTGGGGAGGGATAAATTAGAAGTTTGAAACTAACATATACACACTACTATATATAAAATAGAAAAATAACAAGATCTACTATATAGCATGAGAAAAACTATTCAATATTCTGTAATAATCTATATGGGAAAAGAATCTGAAAAAGAATTGGTATATGTATATGTATAACAGAATAATTTTGCTGTACACATGAAATTAACACAACATTGTAAATCAATTATACTCCAATATAAAATAAAAATTAATCCTTTTTTTAGGAGTTCCCATTGTGACTCAGAGGTAACAAACCCAACTAGTATCCATGAGGATGCAGATTCAATCCCTGGCCTCATTCAGTGGGTTAAGGATCCAGTATTGCTATGAGCTGTAGTGTAGGTCACAGACATAGTTCAGATCTGACATCACTGTGGCTGTGATAGGCTGGCAGCTACAGCTCTGATTCAACCCCTAGCCCAGGAACTTCCGTATGCCACAGGTGTGGCAGAAAGAAAGAAAAGAAAAGAATTTAAAAAGAGAAAAAAGGAGGGAGGGAGGGAGGGAGGAAGGAAGGAATTAAAATTGCAAAAAAATAAATTTTTTTCACCAGAGAGCATTTTTTTCAAACCAGTATAAAAACATGAATAATCTACAAAATTTAACATTCATCCACAGAATTTAAAGGTCATTTAATTCATATTCAGGAAACATGAAGAAAGGCAGCAATTCAACACAGAAGAAAATATTCTGTCAGCAAAATGAGCCAGGCTATAAATTACTGAGAACATATCACCAGTGAGATACCCTAAACTAATAAATCAACAGTTTGACTAAAAGTTGCTCCAGGCACAACTCTGGCATTGATTTCCTAGGAAAGAAAGCCACCAAGAGACACTGAAAACCATCTAAAGTATTGTCTTCCCTTTGAACAAATGTTACAATATTCTATTTCACCTGTGGCAAAAGCACAAACCAACTTCTAATATATCATCCCTGGAAAATATCTGATCATTTTTTATACTATGACTCCTTCACTGAGATGCTTTAAATGCCATATAATTATTTTCTTTTTAAATAGCTGTTGTCACAAACTATATTTAGACATTTTGGGGTGACTTTCATAGGCCTTGAGAATGCTGTTTTTCTCAACATTGTATATGTCAAAACTATTGTAAGTTGACCTCCTTCCCAACCCCCAATGCTGGAAGCTGCAAACAACACATAGCAAAGGCAAGCCTTTTGTTTCTAACATAGAAAATGTAAGAATTTGAGTAAAACTTTCTTGCTTCTTTCTCAGTTCATTTTAGTTTATTATTATCATTACTACTTTTTTTTTCTTTTTTTAGGGCTGCACCCATGAGGCATATGGAGAGTTCCCTGCTAGGGGTCTAATCAGAGCCACAGCTGCCTGCCTACACCACAGCCACAGCAAGGCCAGATCCAAGCCATGTCTGTGACCTACACCACAGCTCACACCAATGCCAAATCCGTAACCTACTAAGTGAGGTCAGGGCTCAAACCAGCAACCTCATGGTTCCTAGTCAGATTCGTTTCCACTGCACCACAATGAAACTCCTCTTGCTTCTTTCTAATTATCTTACAAGGGGGTCTTCTTCAAAGGGGCTAGTGTTTACTCACATGACATGAGCCTAAATATTACCCAGAATTATAAGCTCTCTTTCATGAAAAACATCACTGATTTTGCAATGAACTAGGGCAGAAGATTTGAAGATGCACAATATTGCATTACTAGCCAGGAAACCTGATACAAGTTCCTCCAGAACACAACCAGCCAAGACAGAGGTGGAGTATCCCCAGGATGTCTGCACCCCACCCAGGATTCCTTCCACCTCAGCAGGGCCCCTCCCCTGGAACCTTCTCCCCTCAGCAAGGCACTTTCTACTGTGTCTTTCTGTACACTCATTAGGCAGCTTCTTGTAAAGCATAAAGTCAGGCCCTGAGTTTTCTGTCATCCAAAGCAAATGTCTAGTGAAGCTTTAAACATCCATAAGGATATATATATAGATAGATATACCCAAACTAAAGTTGCTCAAAATAATCACAGCAAGTGGACAAGATGGCAGAGTAGCACTACTTAAGCTCACCTTCACTCACAAAAACACCAAAATTACAACTAACTACTGAACGATAATGGATAAAATAGACTGGAAACTACTGAAAAAGATATCCTACACTAAAGACAAAGAAAAAGCCACATCAAAATGGAAGGAGGGATACATTCATGACATAAGTAATGCTATACCCACCAGGTGGGTGACCCACAGACTGGAAAATAACCATATCACAGAGGCTCTTTCACAGGGGTGAGAGTTCTGAACCCCACTCAGGTTCCCATGCCTGGCGATCTGGCATTGGAGGAGAGGCATCCAGAGCATTTTGTGTTGAGGGCCAGAGGGGCTTGCATGCAGGGGCTCCACAGGACTGGGGGAAATGGAGATTCCACTCTTGGGAGGGTGCACACAGGATTCAATGTGCACTGGGTCCCAGGGCAAAGCAGAGACTCCATAAGAATCTGGGTCAGACCTCCCTGTGGGTCTTGGAAGGTCTCCTGGTAAAGCAGGGGATAGTGGTGGCTCCTTATGGGGTAAGAACATTGGAGGCAGAGGTCCTGGGAATATTCATCAGCATGCGCTCCCCTGGAGGTTGTCATTTTGGAAAAAGCTGACACCACCCAAACAAAAAACACAGTAGGGACACAGCCCCACCTATCAGCTGCCTAAAGACCAACCCCCTCCCAGGCACACACCTGCCTCTAATCACACTCAGCTCCACCTACAAATGGGCAGGCACCAGTCTCTCCTATCAGGAAGCTTCTAACAAGCCCCTCTATCAACTTCTCCCACAAGGTGGCAGACAACAGAAGCAAGGTTGCTGTAACTATGCAGATTGCAAAAAGGAGACCAGATGAAAACCTACACAAAATGAAAAAGCAGAGGAATATAAGCCAGATTAGAGAACTAGACAAAACCCCAGAAAAACAGCTAAGTGAAGTGGAGATAAGCAACCTACCCAAAAAAAGACTTTAGGATAATGATCACTCTTTGGCCTTTTGGCTAAGATCAACTGAAGACTTTAGAATAATGATAACAAAGATGATCCAAGACCTTGTGCGGGGGGGAATAGAGGCAAGAATTTATCAATTAAAAAAATGTACATACAGGATTAAGATGGCAGAATGGAAGGACTGGAGCTCAACTTCTCTCATAAAAACAATGAAATTACAACCAAATGCTGAGCAATCTTTGACCAAATGGACTGGAAACTTTCAAAAAGATATCCTACTCCAGAAGAAAAAGAGGAGGCCACATCAAGAGGTACGAGGGGAGATTACATGATATAAGCAATGCCATACCTCCCAGTGGGAAGCCCCACAGACTGGAAAGTAACTATACCACAGAGACTCACCTAGAGGAGTGAGAATTCTGAGCCCCACATCAGGTCCCCATGCCTGGGAATCTGACCTTGGGAGAAAGAGCCCACAGAGCATCTGGCATTGAAGGCCAGTGGGGCTTGTGCATAGGCACTCCATGGGACTGGGGGAAACAGAGACCCCATTCTTAAAAGGCACACACAGACTTTCATGTGCACTGGGTTCCAGGGCGAAGAAATGTCTCCATAGGAATCTGGGTCAAACCTGACTGCAGTTCTTGGAGGATCTCCTGGGAAAACAGGGGTTGAATGTGGTTTGTTGTGGGGGAAGGGCATTAGAAGCAAGGCTCTTGGGAATATTCATCAGCATGCATTTCTCTGGAGGTGGCCATTTTGGGAGAATCTGGCCCTGCCCATCAGTGCTGAGAAGCCCTAGGCCAAACAACAATCCAGGTGGGATCACAGCCCCGTCCCTCAGTAAACAGGATATGTAAGGACCCCTCAGGCACACAGCCACCTCTAATCTCACACAGAGACAAAGACCCACCCACTAGAGGGATAGGAATCAGCTCCACCAACCAGTGGGCAGGCATCAGTCCCTCCTATCAGGAAGCCTACAGCAAGTCTCCATACCAACTTCAGCCACAGGGAGGGTGGACACCAGAAATAAGATAAGCCACAACTCCATTATCTGTAAAAAGGTCACACACCACAAACCTATAAAAATGAAAATACAGAGAACTGCAACTCAGATAAGGGAGAAAGAAAAATCCCCAGAAAAACAACTAAGTGATCAGGAGATTCTCAGCCTCCAGGAAAAAGAGTTTATACTGTTGATGCTGAAGATGATGCAAGACATTGGAAATAAACTGGAGGCAAAGATTGATAATTTACAGGAAACACTCAGCAAAGAAATACAAGAAATAAACCTTAAGCAAGAAGAGATGCAAAAAAACAATAACTGAAATAAAAATTCATTAGATGCAGCCAAGAGCAGAATACAGGAGGCAGAAGAACAAATAAGCAAGGTGGAAGACAGATTAGTGGAAATCATGATGCAGAACAGAAAAGAGAAAGAAGACTGAAAACAAATGAAGAGAGTCTCAGAGAACTCTAGGACAATGTTAAATGCACCAACATCTGTTTTATAGGGGTTCCAGAAGGCAAAGAGAGAAAGGGACAGAAAAAATATTTGAAGAGATAATAGCCAAAAACTTCCTAACATGGGAAAGGAACCACTCACTCAAATCTAGGAATTGCAATGAGTACCATGTAAAATAAACCCAAGGAGGAACACCCTGAGACACATGTTAATCAAACTGACCAAAATTAAAGACAAAGAGAAAATCTTGAAAGCAGCCAGGGAAAAGAAACAAATAACATACAAGGGAACCCCAATAAGGTTATCAGTAGATTTTTAAGCAGAAACTCTGCAGACCAGAAGAGAGTGGCATGATATACTAACGTGATGAAAGGAAAAACTTCCAAGGAAGATTACTTTACCTCACAAAGCTCTCATTCAGATTTCAAGGAGAAATCAAATGCTTTACAGATAAGCAAAAGCTAAGAGAATTCAGCAACACTAAACCAGCTTTACAACACATTCTAAAGGAACTTCTCTAGGCAGAAAAGAAAAGGCCACGACCAGAAACAAATATACCACAAATGAAAAGTCTCACAAGTAAAGGAATGTATACAATAAAGATACGAAATCATCCATGCACAATTATGCCACAAAAATCAGAAATTGTGAGGGGGGTACAAATGCAGAACACTGGAGATGCACTTGCAATTAAGAGACCAACAACTTAAAACAATCTTGTATATATATAGACCCTGATATCAAAATTTCAGAGTAACCACAAACCAAAAATCTACAATTGATACACAAACAAATAAAAATCAACTTGAATAGAACACTAAAGATAGTCATTGAACCACAAGAGGAGAGAACAAGAGAATAAGGGAAGAAAAAACAGCAACAAAACCAAATCCAAAATGGTTAATAAAATGGCAATAAGAACATATATATCAATAATCACCTTAAATGATAATGGACTAAACGCCCCAACCAAAAGACATAGACTGGATTAATGAATACAAAAACAAGACCCATATATATGCAGTCTTCAAGAGACCTGCTTCACTTCTAGGGACACATACAAACTGAAAGTGAGAGGATGGAAGAAAATATTCCATGCAAACAGGAATCAAAAGAAAGCTGGAGTAGCAATACTAATATCAGACAAAATAAACCTTAAAATGATGAATATTTTAAGAGACAAGGAAGGACACTGCATAATGACCAAAGGATCAATCCAAGAAGAAGATGTAACAATTTTAAATATCTATGCACCCAACATAGGATCACCACAATATAGTCGGCAACTGCTAGCAACCTTAAAAGGACAAATAGACAATAACACAATAATAGTGGGGGATTTTAACACCTAAACAGACAAGACCTAAAAGTAGTAGAAGGAAAGAAATCATAAAGATCAGAGCAGAAATCAATGAAATAGAAATGAAGAAAACCATAGAAAAGATCACTGAAACTAAAAGCTTGTTCTTTGAAAAGATCAACAAAATAGATAAACCCTTAGCCAGACCTATCAAGAAAAAAGATGGAGGGCTCAAATCGATAAAATTAGAAAAGAAAGGAGTTCCTGCTGTGGCTCAGTGGTTAACAAAGCCGACTAGGAACCATGAGGTTGCAGGTTCCATCCCTGGCCTTGCTCAATGGGTTAAGGACCTGGTGTTGCTGTGAGCTGTGGTGTAGGTTGCAGACATGGCTCAGATCCCATGTTGCTGTGGCTGTGGCATAGGCCAGCGACTACAGCTCCAATTAGACCCCTAGCATGGGAACCTCCATATGCCATGGGGGTGGCCCTAGAAAAGGCAGAAAGACAAAAGATAAAATAAAATAAAAATAAAATAAAATAAAGGGAAAATTAGAAAAGAAAAATGAGAAGTAACAACGGACATCACAGAAATACAAATCATAAGAGGATCATAAGAGACTACCATATGCAACTACACACCAATAAAATGGAAAACCTTAAAGAAATGGACAAATGCTTAGAAAAGTACAATCATCCAAGACTAAACCAAGATGAAACAGAAAAGATGAATGGACCAATCACAAGTACTGAAATTGAAACTGTGATTTAAAAACTTCCAACAAACAAAAGTCCAGGACCAGATGGCTTCACAGGCAAATTCTATCAAACATTTAGAGAGGAGCTAACAGCAATCATTCTGAAACTATTCCAAAAAATTGAAGAGGAAGGGACACTCCCAAACTTATTCTATGAGGCCACCATCACCCTGATACCAAAACCAGACAAAGATACCACAAAAAAAGAAAACTACAGGCCAATTTACTGATGAACATAGCTGCAAAAATCCTCAACAAAATACTGGCAAACCACATCCAACAATACAGTAAAAGGATTGTACATCATGATCAAGTGGGATTTATCCCAAGGATGCAAGAATTCTTCAATATCTGCAAATCAATCAGTGTGATAAACCACATTAACAAACTGAAGAATAAAAACCATATGATCCTCTCAATAGACACAGAAAAAACCTTTGACAAAATCCAACCCCCATTTCTGATAAAAACCCTTCAGAAAGTGGGCATAGAGGGAACCTACCTCAACATAATAAAGGCCATATATGAAAAACCCACAGTGAACATCATTCTCAATGGTCAAAAGCTGAAAGAATTAGTGCTGAGATCAGGAGCAAGACAAGGATGTCCGCTCTAGCCACTACAATTCAACATAGTTTTGGAAGTCCTAGCCACAGCAATCAGAGAAGTTAAAGAAAGTAAAGGAAATCAAATTGGAAAGGAAGAAGTAAAACTATCACTATTTGCAGATGACATGATACTATACCTAGAGAATCCTAAAGACTCTACCAGAAAACTGATAGAACTCATCAACGAATTTGGCAAATTCACAGCATACAAAATTAATACACAGAAATCAATGGCATGTCTATATACTAACAATGAAAGATCAGAGAAATTAGGGAAGCAATCCCATTTACCATCACATCCAAAAGAATAAAATACCTAGGAGTAAACCTACCTAAAGAGACAGAAGACCTGTACTCTGAAAACTATAAGACACTGATGAAAGAAATCAAAGATGACACAAACAGATGGAAAGACATACCATGCTCTTGGATTGAAAGAATCAATATTATCAAAATGACTATGCTAACCCAAGGCCATCTACAGATTCAATGCAATCCATCTCAAATTACCAAGGGAATTTTTCACAGAACTTGAACAAAATATTTTAAAGTGTTTTTGGAAGCACAAAAGACCCAGAAGAGCCAAAGACATCCTGAAAAAGAAAAATGGAGCTGAAGGAATCAGGCTTCCGGACTTCAGACTATACTACAAAGCAACAGTCATCAAAACCATATGGTACTGGCACAAAGACAGAAATATAAATCAGTGGAACAGTTTAGAAAGCCCAAAATTAAACCCACGCACCTAGAGCCAACTAATCTATGACAAAGGAGGCAAGAATATACAATGGAGAAAAGACAGCCCCTTCAATAAGTGGTGCTGGGAAAACTGGATGGCCACATGGAAAAGAATGAAATTAGAACACTTCCTAATACCACAAAAATAAACTCAAAGTGAGTTAAAGACCTAGATTTAAGACCATATATGATAAAACTCTTATAGGAAAACATAAGCCAAAGACGCTCCAACATAAACAACAGCAACATCTTCTCAGATCCACCTCCTACAATAATGACAATAAAAACAAAAATAAATAAATGTGACTTAATTAAACTTAAAAGTCTCTGCACAGCAAAGGAAACCTTAAACAAAATGAAAAGGCAACACGCAGAATGGATGAAAATATTTGCAAATGAATCAAATGACAAGGGATTAATCTCCAAAATTTATGAACACCTCCTACAGCTCTATACCAAAAAAAAAAAAAAAATTAACAACCCCATCAATAAATTGGAAGAAGATCTAAACAGACAATTCTCCAAAGAAGGCATACAGGTGACCAAAAAACAAATGAAAAGATGTTCAACATCACTCACTTTTAGAGAAATGCAAATCAAAACCACTACGAGGTACCACCTTATTCCAGCCAGAATGGTTGTCATCAAAAAGTCTACAAACAATAAGTGCTGGAGAGGGTGTGGAGAAAAAGGAAACCCTATTATACTGTTGGTGGGAATGTATTGGTACAGCCACTGTAGAAAACAGTATGGAGATTCCTCATAAAACTAAAAATAGAATTACCATTTGATCCAGCAATCCAACTCCTGGGCATCTATCCAGAGAAAACCATGACTCGCAAAGACACATGTACTCCAATATTTATGGAAGCACTATATACAATAGCCAAGACATGGAAACAACCTAAATGTCCACCAACAGAGGAGTGGATAAAGAAGGTGTAGTATATATACACAATGGAATATTACTCAGCCATTAAAAGGAATGAAATAATGGTATTTGCAGCAACATGTTTGGACCTAGATATTATCGTGCTAAATGAAGTCAGTCAGACAATGAGACACCAACATCAAATGCTATCCTTACACGTGGAATATTTTAAAAAAGGACACAATGAACTTCTTTGCAGAACAGATACTGAGTCACAGTCTTTGAAAAACTTGTGGATTCCAAATGAGACAGGTTGTGGGGTGGGGGGATGCACTGAGGGTTTGGGATGGACATGCTATAAAATTTGGTTGTGATGATTGTTGTACACCTATAAGTGTAATAAATTCATTAAGTAATAAAAAATAATTATGAAAGAAAAAAAAGAATGTAGAACAAAGACAATTTAAAGATTAAACAATCAGAGGTCCAAAACACAATAACCAAAATAAAAATTCACTAGAAGAAACAAATAGCAGAACAAATAACTGAGGTGGAAGAAGGACTGGTGGAAATCACTGATGCAGAAAAGAATGAAAAAAGAATTAAAAGAAATGAGGTCTAAGAGAATTATGGGGCAAATTTAAGTGCACAAACATTCAAATTATGAGGTGCCAGAGGAGAATACAGAGAGAAAGAACCAGAGAAAATAGTTGAAGAGATAATAGCCAAAAACTTTCCTAACATGGGAAAGGAATGATTCTCTCAAATCCAGGAAGCACAACAAATACCATATAAAATAAACCTAAGGAGGATCATCCCAAGGCACATATAAATCAAATTGACCAAAATTAAAGACAAAGAGGAAATATCAAAAGCAGCTAGGGAAAAGCAACAAATAACATAGACATGAATCCCAATAAGTTTGTCAGCTAATTTTTCAGCAGAAACACTGGAGGTCAAAATGGAGTGGCACAATATATTTAAAGTGATGAAAGGAAAACACTTCCAACCAAGAATACTTAACCCAGCAAGACTCTCATTCAGATTTGAAGAAGAAATCAAAAGCTTTACAGACAAGCAAAAGCTAAGAGAACACAGCACCACTAAACCAGATTTTCAACAAATACTAAGAGAGTTTCTCTAGTTGGAAAAGAAAAGGCCACAACCAGAAGCAAGAAAATTACAAATGAGAAGACTCACCAGTTAAGTCAAACATATAGTAAAGGTAGACAATCATCCACACACAAATATGATATCAAAACCAGCAATCATGAGAAGTGAGTACAAATGCATGATACCAAATGCATGATGGGAGATGCATTTGTAATTGAGGGACCAGCAACTTAAAACAATATTATATATACATCAAAAGTTCATGGTAGCTACAAAACAAAAACCTGCAATAGATACACAGACAAATAAGAAAAAGCAATCCATATACAATTCTAAACATAGTCATCAAGCTACAAGAGAAGGGAAGAAAAAAGACAAGCAAAAACAAATCCAAAACAATTAACATAATGGCAGTAAGAATTTACATAATTATTATGATATGTAAATAATAATAACCTTAAATGTAAATGTACTAAATGCTCCAACCTAAAGACATAGACTGGATTAATGGATACAAAAACAAGACCCAAATATATGCTGTCTACAAGAGACCCACTTCTGTTCTAGGGACACATACAAACTGAAAGTGAGAGGATTGAAGAAAACATTACATGCAAACAGAAATCAAAAGAAAGCTAGAGTAGCAATAGTCATATCAGACAAAAGAGATCTTAAAGTATAGAATGTTACAAGAGATAAAGAAGGATATTACAGAATGATCAAAGGATCAATCAAAGAAGAAAACATAACAATTGTAAATATATATGCACCGAATATAGGAGCACCTCAATATATAGGCAACTGTTAACAGCCTTAAAAGGAGAAATTGACAATAACACAATAATAGCGGAGGACTTTAACACCCCACTTATAGCAAAGAACAGATCACCTAGACAGAAAATCAACAAAGAAACAAAGACCTTAAATAATGCATTAGACCAGATGGACTTAACAGATATTTATAGAATATTCCATCCAAAAACAGAAGAATACACATTCTTCTGAAGTGCACATGGAACATTTTCTAGGATAGACCACATTCTGGGCCACAAATCAAGCCTTGGTAAATTTAAGAAATTGAAATCATATCAAGCAACTTTTCAAGAGAATCATAGCAATCCTAGTTCTGAGACTTAAGTGAACTTTCTCCTACCATCCCTTACTAAGTGTATGATGTAATGAACAGTGGTCCCACACCATATCCACAGAAAGCATGTGTTAAGAATTTAGGTTAAATCTCATGATCTTTTCTCTCTCTCTCTATTTCATATTGTGGTAAGAACACTTAACATAAGATCTACCCTCTTAAATTTTTAAGAGTACAATGCTGTATTAACTATAGGTATTAAGTTGCACAGCAGATCTCTAGAAATTATTCATCTTGCATAACTGAAACTTTATACCTGTTGAACAACAACTCCCCCTTTCTCCCTCTCCTCTCCCCTGGCAACCACCATTATACTCCCTGCTTCTACAAGTTTGTCTATTGTAGATATATAAGTGTAATTATACAGTATTTGTTCTTCTGAGACTGGCTTATCTCACTCAGCATAATGTCCTCTGGATTTACCCATGTTGTTACCAGTGGCAGGATTTTCTTCTTTTTTACAACTGAATAATATTCGTGTGTGTGTGTGTGTGTGTGTGTGTGTATCACATTTTCTTTATCCATTCATTTGTTCGTGGACATTTAGAGTGTACCATTACCATTGCGAATAATTCTGCAGTAAACCTGGTAGTACAAATATCTCTTTGGGATCTTGATTTCAATTGTTTTGAATAAATACCCAGAAGTGAGATTGCTGGATCATATGGTAGTTCTATTTTCAATATTTTGAGGAACCTCCATACTGTTTCCTTAGTGACTGCACCATTTTACATTCTCATCCAGAGTATACAAGGGTTCCAATTTCTCCACATCCTCTCCAACAAACGTTATCTTTCATTTCTTTGATAGTAGCCATTATAACATGTGTGATGTGATATTACACTGTGTTTTGATTTGCATTTCCCTGATGATTAGTGATGTTGGGTACATTTTCCTGTACTTTTTGGCCATTAATATGCCTTCTTGGGAGAAATGTCTGCTCAAATCCCTTGCTCATTTTTTAATTGGGTTGTTCATTTGCTTGCTTGTTCACTTTGCTTTGCTTTTGAGTTGTAGGAGTTCCTTATATATTTTGAATATTAACCACTAACCAACACACAGTTTGCAAATATTTTCTCCCATTCTATAGGATATCTTTCATTTTGTTGATGGCTTTATTTGCTGTGCAGAAGTTTTTTAGTTTAATGTAGTGCCACTTATCAATTTCTGTTTTTGTTGCCTGTGCTTTTGGTGTCATATTCAAGAAATCATTGCCAATAACATCAAGAAGCTTTTCTCCTGTTTTCTTCTAGGAGTTTCACAGTTACAGGCCTTATTTTTAAGACTTTTACCCATTTCGAGTTGACTTTTGTGTAGATGTAAGGATCCAATTTCATTCTTTTGCATGTGGATATTCAATTTTCCCAAAACCATTTGTTTACAAGAACATCCTTTCTCCATTGTGTGTTCTTGACTCCCTTTTTGAAGGTCCATTAACTATATATGTATGGGTTTCTTTCTGGATTCTCTATTCTGTTCTGTTGGTCTTTTTATTTGTCTTTATGCCAGCTCCAAACTGTTTTGATTAATGCAGCTTTGTAACATCTCATGTCGTTTGTTTTTGGTTTTTTTAGGGCTTTGCCGGCAGCATGTGGAGGTTCCCAGGCTAGGGGTCAAATCGGAGCTGTAGCCGCTGGCCTACACCACCACAGTAATGCCAGATCCAAGCTGCATCTGCAACCTACAAGGCAGCTCACGGCAACACCAGATCCTTAACCTAGGGATTGAACCTGAATCCTCATGGATGCTAGTCAGATTTGTTTCCACCGAGCCATGACAAGAACTCCGTCATGTCATTTTTTTAATTAAAGATCAATGACAGGGTAACAAAGCAGGGTACAGCAAACGAGTGGATGAGTTTGCCAGAAAGAGACCAACAAGTTTATGTATATTTTATGGTTTATTTGCTCTCTAAAATAGAAAGCAAGCCAAAGAGAAGCTCTATGGAAGACTAGCAAGTGTTTAAAACAGTCCCTACAGAGAATGGAGATAGAGAGGTTTAATCTGAGTAAATAAATAGACTTAAAAAGGGACTCAGATAAAACTGAAACTACATATTAGAGAGAAATCCCTAGCTCAGAATGATTTTATTGAGCAGAAATCAGGTCCCAAGGGCAGCCAAACTGCAGAAAGCAGAGTGTAGAATTGAGGCAAGATTAGGATGTTTCCAGGACAGCTAAGGGGCAAGAGGTTTGAGGGGTTGTCAACAAAGTGAGTGAGGAAATGAAGGGAGTCTGAACTTCCCTTCAGTGAGGGAATGGGGACAAGAGGTAACTGGTGAGCCACGGAGTCCTTGCAGCAAAGGCCATGTCACATTCATCTCTGATTCCCAGCACCCAGCATAGTTGATGCTCAATACATATTGAATTTATGTATGAATGAAAGAAGTGGATGGATGGAGTTCCTGTCATGGCTCAGTGGTTAACGAATCCGACTAGGAACTATGAGGTTTTGGGTTCGATCCCTGGCCTTGCTCAGTGGGTTAAGGATCCGGCGTTGCCGTAAGCTATGGTGTAGGCTGCATATGCAGCTCGGATCCCGCGTTGCTGTGGCTCTGGTGTAGGCCAGTGGCTACAGCTCCGATTCGACCCCTAGCCTGGGAACCTCCATATGCCATGGGAGTGGCCCAAGAAATAGCAAAAAAAAAAAAAAAAGACAAGAAGAAAAAGAAAGAAGTGGATGGATGAATATATAATCATGAGTGTACATACACACAGAATTGGAGAGAGAAAAACAGTCTTGTACACTAGGAGACCAGGGTCATCATTAGATAAAATTCACCAATATTATCTACCCTTGTTAATTCTTGTTACCTCAAATGGGTACTTCGTTTTCCTTGCTCTACCCTTTAATATCTAAGACTTGACACTAAGACTGCATTTTGGGGAACCCAAGCAAAGGCAGGCAAATCTCCTTGGAAGCTTCTAGGGAAGTATTTCCTCTCTGATGAAAAGAGGCTAATAAGGAGAAATTGTCCTTCCTGATTCTGGATGCAGTGGCATGAGGACAAAATGCCTGGAGCAGAGGCAGCCATCCAGTAAGCAAGAGAAGATAAGCTTCTAAACAAAAACCAGTGTGATGAAGACAGCAGTGTGATTTCATTGTCTCACTAAACTAACCAACCTTCTCATTATGTGAATTTATAAATATTTTCATTATTTAAGCCACAGTTAGTCCCATTTTTTGTAGTTGTAGCTCCATCCCACTTGATACAGTGAGGCCAACAGAGTGGAATCCCCCACCTGTAGGCTATAACTAACACAATGCTGCTACACATGAGGAGGGAACAGTGAATTCACTTAAATTTAAATATTCATTTTTTAGGTCAGGTAGTTCAGAAGCACAATTACTTAGGTGGATTCATAATTTTTTCTTTTCAGATATTAATTTTATTTTTTATTTTATAGTAATACAGTTTATTTACAATGTGAGAGTTTCAGATGTATAGCAAAGTGATTCAGTTACACATATACATATATCCATTCCTTTTCAGATACTTATATAACTGATTCCTTTTCAGATTCTTTTCCCATATAGATTATTACACAATATTGAGTAATATTGAGTCCCCTGTGCTATACAGTAGGTTCTCATTGACCATCTATTTTATATATAGTAGTGTGTATATGTTAATCTCAAACTCCTAATTTATCCCTCCCCCATGTTTCCTCTTTGGTAAACATGTTCGATTTCAAAATCCATGAGTCTGTTTCTATTTTGTAAATAAGTTCATTTGTATCTTTTTTTTTTTTTGTCTTTTTGCTATTTCTTGGGCGCTCCCGCGACATATGGAGGTTCCCAGGCTAGAGGTCGAATCGGAGCTGTAGCCGCCGGCCTATGCCAGAGCCACAGCAACACGCGATCCGAGCCGCGTCTGCAACCTATACCACAGCTCACGGCAATGCCGGATCGTTAACCCACTGAGCAAGGGCAGGGACCGAACCCGCAACCTCATGGTTCCTAGTCGGATTCGTTAACCACTGCGCCAGGACGGGAACTCCTGTATCATTTTTATTAAACTCTACATATAAGTGATATCATATGGTATTTGTCTTTGTCTGACTTACTTCACTTAGTATGATAATCTCTAGGTCCATCCATGGTGCTGCAAATGGCATTAGTTCATTCTTTTTTATGACTGAGTTTAAGCGTATTGATAATATTTCTTTCCAGCTAACTCAGGACAGAAATGGAGATAAAATATAATCCTCATTTTGGCCAATAAATTGACCCTCTCTTCCCCTTAATCAATAAGACTAACTCAACATAAAATAGTTTTAAATTCATATGTGTTGATTTTACCTTGTACCATGTATGTGTTGTCATTATGTTAAGCACTTTACACATATTATCCCTCAATCCTCAGAACAACCCTGTGAAGTAGGGAACAGGATCATTCTTAATTTATAAATAAGGAAAGGCAAGCTGAAAGTAACAACCAGACTTCATCTTACAGGAGATTTCTTCTCTGTTATTAACTTCATCATTTGGTGTAAATGTTAATGAGTAATGAAACACACAAATATCAGAAAGTAAGAGAAAAGACAGAAAAGCAAGAGACTTGAATAACATTAGAAGAAATTAGTCAAGTGCTTAGGCAAACAAAGCCAACTTACTCAGAATAAGCTAATATGGAAAATCAATTTTACAAAAGTTTCTTCCAATTCCTTATCCAATTTCTCTCCAGCAGGATCTGAGAGGGTTTCCACCTCACCTTTCCCATAACTAAACATTGGGAAGGTTTCCTTCAGCAAGGATACCTACCTGTTAATGAAACATGCTCCAGGCCTTTCCAGTTTCCCCTGGAGAATTAATCTTCTTCCAATTCATGTTCATAAACTGCCAATCAGATGTCATCAATGGTAATGAAATCCATATCATTTAAGTATAAAACTTTTTAAAGCCCATCTGTTAAAAGACAATAAAAGACATGTTTACTTTAGAATAACATAGTAACTCCATGCTAATTAGTCAACAGTCTAACTAAACCAGGATTTCTATTATTTATAACCATGACATTGGATCAAAGGAAAAAACTAGAAGGACAACATACAGCTTATTTCTCCATGCTCTTTTCCCTAGTAGTTAAGCCAAACACACATTTCATTATCTGGTTTCCAGTCACAATAATGAGCCAGACTGTTCCAAAATCTCAGACAATACAGCCAAGGATTTTTGAGAAGGGTTGTATGTAGGTAAATCAGAAATATCAGAAAATAGTAGTAATGGCAATGGTTTTTAAGAATATTTTGTCAAGAGAATGAAAAAAGAAAACCTTGTAAAGTAGGGACTTTTCAATGCAATAATAGAGTTGCATAATCTCTCCTCTTAGGAACTCATCACTCAAATTCGAGAAGGTTCCAGGATAGCTTTAGGATAATGTGGTGTCCTAGCAGGCTTTCCAGCTCTCCATTATATTTTGTAGCAGACCTCATCACTTTTTCTGTTTAGAAAAGCAACAGTTGTTGCTCAGACATTAGCACTTGGACTCATTCTCCTTATGGGGCATGAAGAAAAACATCTAAAATATTCCTTATATGGAATTTTCATTTGATGATGAGGGACAAAGCTGTAGGACTGCATATGCCACACAGGAATGTCCCAGCAAAGCCATCAGAAAGGAATATAAGATCCGGATAAAGTCATCATATTGAAGCATAGTTATACATTTACCTGAAAAGTAATAATCAAGACCATCAAGAGATAAATACAATCATGCCATGCATTTTATATACATTGTCTAATCCCAACAACAACCCTGTAAAACTTATGCTCTTAACCCTGTTTTATAGGGAGAGATAATAATAAACTACAAAGAGTGCTTTTTTAATTTTAAATATCTCAATAATTGCCTTTCCTATGTTCACATTCATTTGTGCTTCACTTCAACTGACAATTTTGAAATTTTGTGAATTTATCACATGAAATAATTTAATGCAAGAATAATATTGGATATGAACATGAAAGGACATAAGCTTCTTCTCAACCACAAGTTCTCAGACTTGTTGGTCTCAGGATCTCTTTATTGCCTTAAAAATTACTGAGAAAATAGAACATGATAAAAGATAATATGAGAAAAAAAATGTGTGTGTATATATGTATGTATGATTGGGTCACTTTGCTGTACAGCAGAGAATGACAGGACATTGTTAACTATAATTTTTTTAAATGTTAATTAAAAATTCTTTTTAATTATTGAGCTTGGGAGTTCTTGTTGTGGTGCAGTAGAAACAAATCCAACTAGAATCCATGAAGGGAGGACACATGTTCAATTCTGGACTCAGTCGGTGGGTTAAGGATCTGGCATGGCTGTGAGCCGTGGTGTAGGTCACAGACTCAGCTGACATCTTGAGTTTCTGTGGCTATGGTGTAGGCTGGCAGCTGCAGCTCCAATTCAACCCCTAGCCCAGGAATTTCCATATGCCACAGATGTGGCCTTAAAAATTTAAAAAAAAATTAAAAATTGAGCACTTCCAAGAGTGTTTACGTATGTTCTATCTATTAAACTCTTAGTTTTCATTTATACCATAGCAAATATTCACAGGATTTTAAAATATCTAGCTACTAATTATTTTTAGAATAATAAGTTCATCACATGTTAACATAAATAACACATTTTTGTAGGAAAAATTATATTTTTCAAAAAAAGTAGTAAGAGAAACTGCTCTATTTCGCACATTTACAAGTTGCTATAATAGCTGGCGTATAGGAACATCTGATTCTCACTGGATTTTTTACATTCAATCTGCTGTGATATGTTGTTTTTGTTGATATTATATGAAGGTAATCAAGTCTCATAGTGACACATAATTGAGAGGGAGAGGAACATTTTAACATTCTTTTCAGATAATGTGTATTCTTAATCATTTTTTTACTGAAGTATAGCTATAGCTAATTAACAATGTGGTGTTGGTTTCCAGTGCATAGCAAAGTGATTAAGTTATGCATATGTAAACGTACATGTATATATATTATATATATATATATATTTTCTTTTTCAGATTCCTTTCAATTATAGGTTATTACAAGATATCAAATATAGTTTCCTGTGGTATATAGTAGGTCCTTATTTTTTATCTATTTCATATATATCACTGTGTATATGTTAATCTTTTACTCCTAATTTATCTCTCCCTTCCTTCCCCACCCCCATCACCCCTTTTGGTAACCATAAATTTGATTTTGAAATCTGTGAGTCTATTTCTATTCTGTAAATAAGTTCATCTGTATCCTTTTGTTCAGATTACACATATAAGTGATATCATAGGATATTTGTCTTTTTCTGACTTACTTCACTTAGTATGAGAATCTCTAGTTGTATCCATTTTGCTGCAAATGGCATTATTTTGTTCTTTTTATGGCTGAGTAGTATTCCATTGTGTATATGCACCACACCTGCTTTATCCATTCGACGGTGAACATTTAGGTGTCCCCATGTTTCGGCTCTTGTGAATAGTGCTGTAGTGATCATTGGGGTGTATGTATCTTTTCAAATCATGGCCTTCTACAGATATATCCTCAGGAGTGGGATTGCAGATCATATGATATCTCTATTTTTAGTTTTTTAATGAAATCCCATACTGTTCTCCATATGGGGCTGCATAAATTTAAATTCCCACCAACAGTGTAGGAGGGTTCCTTTTTCTCCACACCCTCTCCAGCATTATTTATTGTAGATTTTTTTAATGATGGCCATTCTGACTGGTGTATGGTGATACTTGATTGATTTGCATTTTCTAATAGTGATGTTGAGCATCTTTTCATGTGCCTGTTGGACATCTGTCTGTCTTCTTTAGAGAAATGTCTATTTAGGACTTCTGTTCATTTTTTTTATTGAGCTGTCTGGGTTTTTTATATCAAGCTGTATGAGCTATTTGTATATTTTGGAAATTAATCTCTTGTCAGTAGCAACATTTGCAAATATTTTCTCCCAACCCATATGTTGTCTTTCCATTTTGTTTATGGTTTCCTTTGCTGTGCAAATGCTTAAAGTTTAATTAGGTCCAATTTGTTTATTTTGTTTTTATTTCCATCATTCTAGGAGATGGATCAAAAAACAATATTGCTGCAATGATAATGTATATTCTTTGATACTAAACCAAAACTCAACAAGTGGTAGTACCTTAAAGGTTGGTTGTAATGTACAATCTGAAACCATATCAATGAACTTCATAATGAGTTACATTAAAATCCATTTGAGATGGTTAAAGATGTCATGCACACACACACACACACACACACACTGGATACTACTTAGCTATTTTATTTTTTGTCTTTTTGCCATTTCTTGGGCCGCTCCCACGGCATATGGAGGTTCCCAGGCTAGGGGTTGAATCGGAGCTGTAGCTGCCGGCCTATGCTAGAGCCACAGCAACGCGGGATCTGAGCCGCATCTGCAACCTACACCACAGCTCACGGCAACGCCGCATCGTCAACCCACTGAGCAAGGGCAGGGACCGAACCCGCAACCTCATGGTTCCTAGTCGGATTCGTTAACCACTGCGCCACGATGGGAACTCCGTACTTAGCTATTTTAAAAGAGTGAAATAAGGAGTTCCCGTCGTGGGGCGGTGGTTAACGAATCCAACTAGGAACCATGAGGTTGGGGGTTCGATCCCTGGACTTCTTCAGTGGGTTAAGGATCCGGCGTTGCCATGAGCTGTGGTGTAGGTTGCAGACGCGGCTCAGATCCAGCGTTGCTGTGGCTCTGATGTAGGCCGGCGGCAACAGCTCCATTTAGACCCCTAGCCTGGGAACCTCCATATGCCACGGGAGCGGCCCTAGAAAAGGCAAAAAGACATACACAAAAAAAGAAAGAAAAGATAAAAGAGTGAAATAATGCCATTTCCAGCACTGTGGATGGACTTAGACATTCTCATACTAAGTGAAATAAGTCAGAGAGATAAAGACAAATACCATATGATATCACTTATATGTGGAATCTAAAATATGACACAAAGGAACTTACATGCAACACAGAAACAAGACTAGCAAACATAGAAAACGACTTGTGGTTGCCAAGGAGGAGGAGAAGGGGGGAGGGATGGATTGAGAGTTTGGGGTTAGCAGATGAAAACTATTATAGATAGAATGGATAAATAAGGTCCTACCGTATACCACAGGGAACTATATTCACTATCCTGTGATTAAACCATCATGGAAAGGAATATTTAAAAGAATGTGTGTGTGTGTGTAGCTGAATCACTTTGCTGTACAGGAGAAATTAACACAGCACTGTAAATCAACTGTATTTCAATTTTTAAAAATTCATTTGTGTTACTCTCTGAGTGGCATTTACCCAGGCATGATACTGTCACACTGCATTGGTCATTTAGAAAACACTAGTTGAATGAATTGTGCAAATGTTCCAAGAGTTCACACACATTTCATCACCAAATATAAAAAAATCACATTCATTAATTTCACCAGCACTCTCATCAGAAAAATGTTTTTTATAAGCTGACAAGCTCACAGTAGTAGATACAAGTTTTCCAAAATTCTAATTTTCCCTTAAAATCTCAAATTTCATTTTGCCAGCCAACACTGTCAGTTATTTTCCTCGAAGTGACAGGTTCACTTGGAATTTCTGGCAGAAAATACCTGCCAAATATCCAGTTTTAAATACCCATAGCCCATGAAAAACAACTAGCTAATTCAGCCCCCAGCTCAGTTATAAAACAACCACTTTATTTCAGTATGTAATGGAAGGGCTTTATGCACACTTTCCATATCATCATCACACAAATATTAAAATTATTCAAACTGGTATTATTTTTTTAACTGAGAATGTTTGGTAGTGAACATTTCAAAGACTATTATTATGGTTTGGTGCCCACGGTTTGAATTCAGTACTTTTATCTGCCAACACTTTCATCTTCTGTTGATTTTACACTATCATGGAAATGTCAATACAGTGAAAAAATATATTACATCCTAACATTATTCTGAAAATGGTTTTTGTCTTGCAAAGTGTTAAAACGATCTCATTGTCCAAAGGCCACACTTTGAGAAACACCACTCTACAAAAAAGATAAACTAAACTTAGATTAGAAAGATGAGCTTGAGGGGGAGAGAGAGAGAAATTTTATTTTTGGTTAATTTATTTCTAGAAATCACTGTCATTTTTTACCTAGACTTATTCATGGTAGAACTGAAATAAATCTCAATACATTTTTAATGAGATAATCACCAACTTCCATCAGTTACAAAGTCAGTAACAGAGTGACTGGCACCAATTACCAAGATTTCTTCCTGAATCTCAAAACCAAATTCCTATGTTTTTGATCAAAGCTGTTTTAATTGAAAAAAAAAATGGTCTTTATATTAGATAATTCATCTGTTAACAGTTCTGGATTTTGTTGAAGTTTTAAAAGTGTTTTGCCCTGCATTGTAGCTAATTCAAATGACTTTCAATATGTTAGGAGTTGCAACTAACTTCAATTTACTCCACCCATCTCTCAAGACCTTTAAGGAAATGACTAAAGTGTTAGATTGAATTTTAAAATTCTACATAGATAAATGAAAGATTTTATATATATATATATAATTTTATATGTATTATCATATAGTATTACATATCATAGATTTTGTTATATTTGAAGAAAAAAACTAAATTTTATTAATCCTTTCCTTTTCTTGAAAAAGTAACATATTTACATTATTTAAAAAGCAAATCAGGAGTTCCCTGGTAGCTCAGTGGGTGAAGGAACTGGCATTGTCCCTGCTGTGGCTCAGGCCACTGCTGTGGTGCAGGTTCAATCCCTGGCCTGGGAACTACCACATGCTGCAGGCACGACCAAAAAAAAAGCTAGTCAATATTAAAAGTCTCCCCATCCTGTCCCCATACACCCAGTTCTACCCTCATCCCTACAGGTAACCATTTATATTAATGTGTTACTCATCTTTGCAGTATTTCAATAGGCAAATACAGAGAGATACCCAAAAATCTCATTTTCCCCTCTTTTTTTTCCTTTTCTTTTTTTTTCTTTTTTGGCCACCCCTGCAGCATATGGAATTTCCTGGGCCAGGGAGTTAATCTGAGCTGGAGCTACAACCTATGATGCAGCTGCAGCAATGCCAGATACTTAACCCACTATGCCAGACCTAGGATGGAACCAGTGCCTCCACAGAGACAAGCTGGATCATTAACCCACTGTGCCACAGTGGAAACTCCTCCCCTCTTTTTTAAAGAATGTAAGCATATTATATAAATTATTTTTAATACTGCTTTTCTTAGCCAGTGGTAAATCTTAGAGATCTCACCATATTAGTTCATGGAGCTCCTCCTCCTCCATTTTGACCAACTGCTTGGTGTGCTAGAGTCAAGGCCATCACTCCATATGGTTCCACTGTCTCATCTTCTGCTGCCACCACCCATGCCCTAATGAATAACTGAACACATACACGACTGCTTCTTAAACACAGGTTCTCACCTCCTGATCAGGAGGAAAGGATAAACACACTTGTATTCTAACCCCATGGCCAAAAACTGGACCCCTTTCTCTTTCTTCCTCAAAATCCAAGGAGCTTAATTTGTGTCTTGGTCTCCCTCTGCGTTTCTCTTCTAAGGGCACCTGACATTGATTTTATTTTATTTTATTTTTGTTTGTTTGTTTTGGCTGTGCACACAGCATATGTATTATCATATAGTATTACATATCATAGATTTTGTTATATTTGAAGAAAAAAACTAAATTTTATTAATCCTTTCCTTTTCTTGAAAAAGTAACATATTTACATTATTTAAAAAGCAAATCAGGAGTTCCCTGGTAGCTCAGTGGGTGAAGGAACTGGCATTGTCCCTGCTGTGGCTCAGGCCACTGCTGTGGTGCAGGTTCAATCCCTGGCCAGGGATCAAACCCACACCACAACAGTGACCCAAGCCACTGCAGTGACGATGCTGGTTCCTTAACCCACTGCACCACAGGGAATTTCTGATATTGGTTTTAGAATCTACCCTAAATCCAGGATGATCTCACTCAAGATTCTTAATTTAGTTGCTTCTGCAAAGATCCATTCTAAATAAGGTCACATTCACAGGTTTTGGTAGGCTATACCTTTGCAGGGGCTGTTTTTCAACTAACTATACTGTAGAGGAAAAGCAGGGAGAAGGATTTAACTGCTCCTGAGAGGAAGCAGGCAGGGATGAAGAAATGGTACCCTTGCCTCTGCTTAAAACAGCTAAGGCTTTGCCTCTGGACAAGTTATACTCCAGGCTTGATGATCAAAAGTAATGTGATATAATTTGAGCTGAATAGGAACTACTCCAATAGAGCTAATAAAACAAAAATTACCTTTGTTAGTCCTTTTTTTTTTTCAAGAATTGACATTTTCAGCCTGGCAAGACATTCTGAGACTGTCTGCTTCTCACATCAACTGAAATTATATTTGTTTGTTTGTTTATTTGTTTCTGCTTTTTAGGGTGGAACCTGTAGCATAAGGAAGTTCCCAGACTAGGGGTCGAATTGGAGCTGCACCTGTCGGCCTATGCCACAGCCACAGCAAAATGGGGTTCAAGCCATATCTGCAAACTACACCATAGCTCAGGGCAACGCTGGATCCCCAAACCACTGAGCAAGGCCAGGGATCGAACCCGCATCCTCGTGGATACTAGTCAGGTTTGTTAACTGCTGAGCCATGAAGGGAACTCCCTTGGATACAAATATTAATTGAACTGAATTATATATTACATACATTTACATGACAGTGGAGAATAGGATCCTGCCTAGAACTAGGAATGTATTGACCTAGATGAAATAGAAACATCTGTAAGGATGGATGCTACATGAGCAGTAGAAATTTCCCAGGCAGAAGAATGATTCATTTTGTCAAATGTGATGTTAGGACTCTGAAATATAAGGACATGCCCCTGGCATCCATGAGATCATGCTGAATTAAGCTCATGTGACACATACCAAGTTAGATAGACATGATCCTTAGGGCACTCAAATAGCTATAGATTAGTCATTCTGGGACATTCGCCATAGAGAAACATCCCAGATTAATAGGAATCAAGCATGAATGCCAATCAGCACTCTTGAGCTGTGGAAGTCCCCAGGTGGGATTCACCTTCAGGAGGTATCCCCAGAAATGGACACAAGTCATGGAATCCCACTGCCCAATTGCTTGTTAGCAGCAGAACAGGCTTGCCAGGAGGCCTCTCTAGCCTGAAGCATCTTTATTATGTGTCAGGATGCTTGTACACTGGCTCCCACCCCAGGGGACAGTTATCACAGGAATTGCTCATCCTGCTCAAAGGGCAGACTGCTGGAGGAAATATACAGGCAGTGGTCCAGCAACCTGCTGGGGAATCCACATTTTCAAATGGATTGAAGATCACAAGGCACAAACCCATCACCAAATATTCCATCCCTAATATCCCTGTAAGCCACTCGCACCCAGTTGTGTCCTCCTTGATGCTAATATTTCCCAGAAACCCTAAGCCCAAATCTACACCCATGGCTTGGCTTCAAGGGGTTTTTCCCTATTCACTCAACAAAGAGACTGAACCCTGCAGGCATATGCATGTGCAAAGGAAAGAAATCTAACCAAGATGATAGAGTCAGGACAACAGGATCAAACTTGCCCCACAAGTAAAAACATCATATAAGTTTTTTTTCTTTTTGTAGGGCTATACCTGCAACATATGGAGGTTCCCAGGCTATAGGTCTAATCAGAGCCACAGCTGCCAGCCTACACCACAGCCACAGCAACACAGGATCTGAGCTGCGTCTGCGATCTACACCACAGCTCATGGCAACATGGATCCTTAACCCACTAAGCGAGGCCAGGGATTGAACCTGCAACCTCATGGTTTCTAGTTGGATTTGTTTCTGTTGAGCCACGACGGGAACTCTAAAAACATCATATAAGTTTGTCTTGCACCTTAACATGATGTTGGGAGTATGGTAGGTTTTACTCAGCATAGAATGAGTTAACTGTCAATTTCCCTTAACTCAGCTTGGTAGAAGGCATATACAAAACCTGTCAATATAGATTTTGGTATGTGGAAGTGGGGTGCTGCTGTAACAAATACCTGAAACTATGAGTGTGGCATTGGAGCTGTGTGAAGATCAGAGGAATTTTAAGGCACATGAGAGAGAAAAACTAAATAGGCTCCCAGAAACTGTTGGTGGAAGGGATTTTGAAGACATTGATGGTGAAGCCTCTGAAAGAAGGGAGGAACATGTTATTGGAAACTGGAGAAAGGGAGATGCTTGCAGTGCAGTGGTGGAAAGCTTAGCAAAGGTGTCTCCTGCAGTTACATAAAAAGAAAGACATGAGGAATGACTGTGGTTATTTAGCTAAAGAGATTTCCAAGCAAAGTGAGGAAGGTACCACCTAGTTTTTTTCTTACTGCTTGTACAGGAGTATAATGCACAAAGAGGCAGTAAAGTGAGGGGAAACTGCTAAACAAAGAACCAATACATAATGATTTTGAAAATTATTAGACTTCCCATATATTGAAAGATGCTAAAATTAAGAAATGGCTTCCTTGTACTGTCAGGAAACTGTGGCATAGAGAAAATATGACTGTACACTTTTGTCAAAATCTCAAGACAGATCAGAGGGGCAGAGTAGTATTCAGTCACACAGAGTCCTCTGAAGATGTTAAGGGTGTGTATCACAGATCCTCTTAAACCAAAGAGCCAGTGGGGAGCATCAGAACCTTGTCCCTCAGCCATCTCAGCAGGAGCACAAGGTAGAGAAGGGCTTGTCTCACAGATATCTCTAGGTGTGGCTTTTCTCCAATGGGGTGAACCCCAAAAGAACCCAAGGAAGACTCATAATGTTTTCAAGAAAGTTATTTCAGAAATAAACAAACAAACCCTGCCAGGTTGGGCAGAAGGAAGTAGAGATAGTACCAAAAGAAAAGAGGCATTTGAGGAGTTCCTTGGTGTCTTAGCAGATTAAACATACAGTGTCATCACTGCTGTGGCTTGAGTTCAGTCCCTGGCTTGGGGACATCCACATGCCTCGGTGCAGCCAAAAAAAAAAAAAAATGAGAAGAAGCATTTGAACTCACAAAATCCTAAACTGGCTAACAGGGCTATTAAGCTGCAAAGAGTGCTATCTTTCATTTAAAGGAAAAAAATTAATTCCCTGTGAAGAAACATTCACACATCTTGCCTTCTGTCCTAGTCCCAGAGCCTGTAAAGGTGAACCCACTGGGGCTGGCTGGGGAGAAGAGGAAGGCTTATTCCAGAGAGAACTGTATGAGGGAATCATAAGAATATTTAAACTTGGGAAAGGAGCGAATAAATTACTTGTTGAAAAAGAAAGAAGACAGAAAAAGGAAGAAGGGAAGAAGGGAAGAAAGAAAGAAAGAGAGAAAGAGAGAGAGATAGAAGAAAGAAGAAGAAAGAAAGAAAGAAAGAAA
>NW_025927449.1:0-39060 GCF_016906955.1 Phacochoerus africanus | reverse complement strand
CCACCCAGCTGAGGAGATAGGTGGTGAAGTGATCCAGGGTCCTTTTCTTCAGGCAAAGGTCTATGAACACATCCAAAGGGGCCACCGGCTGCTTTGGCCTTGACCTGACCTCAGCCACTGGTGCCATTTGTGATCTTGAGTAGACGTCATCACTGGATCCAGACCACATGATCCAGAAGTTCTGGCCAGTGCTCCGTAAATCCAGCACTTGCAGATTGCAGCCTCTGTGGGGAAAAAGGAGGTTGACGGGGATGCACTAAAATGCACACAGGATGAAGCCTCAGCCTCAGAATTTGACAGCCTACTGCCCGTCTGTGCTGCTGCTACTTCACAGCTTGAGGTCAGGAGCTGCCTTGCCCTCTCCTTCTCTCTTGCCTCACTTTTCCTCCATCTCCCTCTGCCCTTCCTGGGTCTCCCTTGCTGGCGCCTCTAAGCCTTCCTGGGAGGAGGAGGCGAGGCTTGTTCCTTTCAGGTCCCCTTCATCTCAGGCACCCCTGTGTGTCCAGAAGCTATTTCCCACAGTGAGCCAGCGACTCCGAGCTTCTTCATGGCATCATCAGATCCCTCTGGTCCGCCCCTTGATCATCCGCCTTCCCTCAGTGCCCTTGTCTCCTCTTGGATGCCCAGAACCCTAGCAGGCTCCCTGGATCAGACTCACCTGGGGCGAACCTTCTGGGCAAGCAGAACATCAACTCCTTCCAGCACGGCTTGTATGGGCCTCCCGACCCTAACACGAGCCATGTCTTTCAGGCCCCCCAGAGGCAGGCGGACGAAGGGCCAGGCTTGCACCATGGCCTTCAGGGTCTGGCTGCGTCTCCTGTAGAAGGCCTTCATGAACAGTGCTGGGAAGAGCTCCCTGGGCAGAGAGTCCAGAGCAGAGATGGCCAAGGCTTCGTTCCTCAGCAGGCTGCTCTCTGCCAGGTCCAGGAGACTCGGCGGGGTCCTCACGTTCATCCTCCCTCGGCTCAAAATGGGATCCTGCAGAAACCGCCAGGGAGCAAGGGGTCCGTTTCAGACCAAGCATGAGCACATGGTCTCCCCACCCCTCAGAGGAACCTATTCAGAGCCAAGGCCACTGCTCTTGCAGGGGTGGAAATGCCCTATTTACCCCCGCCGGCCCCCCCAATTCCACTCTGGGCTCAGTGGACACAAAGCTCTAACTCCCTACTGGATCGAAAACATGCATCTCACTAGTTCCGATGGGGAAGAACGGCGACCACGAACCCATTAAGTTCCATCCACTGCTGAACTGAATTCATGTCCACTGGGAAGATGGTACCAAGAGGACTGAAAGCTGACCCCAGTCTTTCCTTGGAAAAGCCTTTTGGATTATCACTTAGAGCCCCAAACTGGGGGGATAGGACCATTTCGTGGATCAGCACAGCCCACACTGTCAACGACTGCAGTTACCTGGCTGGCAAAGATTAAGGAGATAGCTCTAAAAGGAATGTCACTTATGCACCAAATAAGGATTTTATTTTCATTTAATTAATTCATTTATTTACTTAGTTTTGTTCTTTTTAAGGGCGCAGCTGTGGCATGTGGAGGTTCCCAGGCTAGGGGTCCAATCAGAGCTACCGCTGCCTGCCTATACCACAGCCACAGCAATGCCAGATCCGAGCTGCCTCTGGGACCTACGCCACAGCTCTCCGCAACACTGGATCCTTAACCCACTGAGCAAGGCCAGGGATCAAACGTGAGTCCTTATGGATACTAGTTGCTTTTGTTACCTCTGAGCCATGACAGGAACTCCCTAGATAAGTACCAAATAAGTATTTTAAATGTCTAGAAATAAAATCCAAAACAGACACATCTCATTAAGAATGTCTTCTTGGTTCGGACAGTGAAAATTGATAAAAGCCAAAGCACAAATCAAAATATTATGGGATTCAGACAATACCAAGATATAAACCTTTTCAGATGAACCTGTGGTGTAGGTTCATCTGAAAAGATATAATTTAATCCACCCCCTCCTGAGTTACGTGCCACCATTCAACACCAGCTGACCATAGGGAAGAAGAGGGTGCACCTTTCTGAGCTTGGGAACTTACTATGCCGATGCCTTCAGAGTGCTCGGGTCTCAGACCCATGGAGATCTGGAGAACAAAACCGGTGACTCCAGAGCCAAAAGATTCTGCATTTCTTCTTTGGTGCCTGAGGTTTTATAGACCTTTCTAATCATGTCATCCCTCTTTGCATCTGCTAACATCCAATCAGAAAGGGACACCTGATTAGATTCCAGATTGCTGATCAGATTAATTCTGATTGTTTCCTTTTTTTTTTCTTCCTCTCAGATCACTTGGTTGAATGAGGTATCCCTCCAAGAAAGAGAAAGAATGATGGAGGCAGGAGGATCAAGATTGCATTCATCGATTTACTCCAGGAACATTGATTGGATTCTATCAATAGGGGCAGTTATATTCCTGGGTGTGACCGGTAAAGGGATAATTGGTTTCTGACTTTAGACCAAAGGGAAAAAAAAAAAAAAAGGAAAAAGAAAAAGAAAGAAAAGAAAAGAAAAAGAAAAAGAAATCATCACTGTTTGGGGATCTTTGGACACATCAAAATATCAACATGTCCCTGAATAAGACGTCCCCATTGTGTCTCTGCTGTACAGAAACCAACTAGTATCCATGAGGACATGGGTTCAATCCCTGGCCTCGCTCAGTGGGTTAAGGATTTGGCATTGATGTTGAGCTGTGGTGTAGGCTGGCAGCTGCAGCTCCCATTCGACCCCTAACCTGGGATCTTCCCTATGCCACAGGTGCAGCCATAGAAAGAGGGAGAAAAAAAGAGGGCTCCTTCCGATTTAAGAAAGGATTAAAAAAAAAAATAGTCCTTGAATTTAAACAGCTTCTTGAAGACAGTGTTGTTTTTCTCAAAGGGGAAAAAAAAATACATCCCTGTATCAACTTGTCACTTAGGTGTTATGTCAGACATGCAGGAGACCATGAGTCTATGCAGGCAGTAAGGGAAGCGCTTTTGGGGTATGTGCTTAAATTTCCAGCCTTAAGCCCAGCCTCCTCCTCCGAAGGTGGGCAGGTCAAAATCACCATGAGAAGTAAGGGCAAGGGCTGAGCAGTTTGGAGCTGCGCCTTCCTAAAGGGACCACATGAGTGATGGTAATAATGTAAATTAAGGGTTGTTTTTTTTTTTCCCCCTTAGGAAAGAGAGATTTAAAGCTATTTCTCTGGGGAGTATTTAGATATTATTACAAGAGAGTGGCTAAGTTTCATTGTCGAGGGTGTTTCCTCCCCAAAAGGTGGGCTCAGCCCAGCATTCTGGTATAAAAAGACTTAATCGGAGAATGTGAGCAGAGGGAAATGTGTGAGCCCTGAGAAATCAGGTTTTCAAGACCGAGAGCCACTGAGGGTGGGCGATGCAGGCTCTTTGGGAACTTGGAGCCAGAGAGCAAGTGCACGTGGGTCAGTCACACCTAGCCCTGTCATCCAGGGACAGAAGACACTTTCTTCAATGTCTTTCCTATCGAGGACACTTTCCAGATGGCACATGGCCCCTAGCCATCTTCCAGGTGCTCTGGCAGCTGAAACGTTATCCCACTGGCTCCTTTCCAAGTGTATTTTGAGAGTTACCGTTTCCTCCAAATTAGGTTCAACACAGATTCTGATCAAGGGGACACCGTGAGACACAGAAATAAAATTCTGCTTTTCCCTTCATATCAAGCACTGTTCACAAATACGGTTGTCCAAATATCGGTGGCCTCTCTACACCGATGCCACCAAGTAGAAACATGGAGAGAGAGTTGGAGGAAACAAAAAGGGGCTTCACCTGCCAGGCAAAGATGGGAAGACAGCAGGCTAGTGCCTCAAGGACTGTGCCTCCCTCCCCCCATCCTTAGAGGGGGTAGTGAGGAGTCTTAGTGTTTGAGGAGCAGGGCATGATCAGCTCCTGGACGTTTTCCTGATTGGTGGGGGGTGAGCAGATTGGGAGGCGTCATCATCAACTTTCTGGTTCCAATCAGTCTGGGGTCCTCGTGCTTGTGGGCAGCACACAGTTGACTTCTTCCACCCAGTGGGGGCTTCAGCACCTGCAGAACTGCTCCAAGGACCTGGCTGAGAATATCATCTATAGTCTTTGACGAAGAACGAACTAAGGGTCCTTAACTTTGCCAAATGGCTAAACTATCATTATTCTGTCTTGCTTGACTGTTTTCCTTTTTCTCTGTTTTTCTCACTCCTTTGATTAAGTTGATTCTTCGACTAAATTTTTTTTCTCTAGATAAAAAGGCAGGTGGAGGACATGAGTGGGGTCCCACTCTGGGAAGGCCTCACAGGGTCCTGCACGGTTACAAAATCAATGCCTTTCCAACACTAACTTCATAAGCTATATTTGGTTTTCAAGGATTTGCCAATTCAAGGGCTTACTCCCACCCTGGGGTGCACCAGGCGGAAATTCTCCTGAAGCTTAAGGCCACAAAAAAAGAAGGACCCTCTTTCCAAATCCAGTAACTTCTCATTTGCTCCCCGCGCCCCATTAGTTGAGTGCCCAGACAATTCTGATATAGCACTGGCTGTCAAGCTGCCAAGGAGAGGATTCTTTGAAGAGTCCTCCTTCTTGGGAATATTCCACAAGATTATTCTTATCACACTTCTGCCCAGAGAGTAAATCACCTTTGTGAAAATAGGGTTAAACTGGATTCTGCTCAATGGACATTTTAACTCCCAGGCCACCAAGCCCTCTCTCCCCTTTTTTCTTTATTATGCCCTCCCCCCCACCCATGGCATATGGATGGTTCCAGGCTAGGGACTGAACCAGAGCTGCAGCTGAGGCCTACGCCACAGCCACAGCAACACCAAATCTGAGCACATCTTTGACCTATTTTTTTACCTTGTGGCAGCACCAGATCCTTAATCCACTGAGTGAGGCCAGGGATCTAACCCATATCCTCATGGAGACTACATTGGATTCTTAACCTGCTGAGCCACAGCAGGAAATTGTGGGAAACTGTGGGATTTCCACAGTGGGATTCCACCAATTTAATTAATGACTGCAATTCAGTGAGATGAGTAACAATGATAATCACAAACGTCTCTGTTTATTAAACACAAGCTGAGTGTTAGCAAAAAGGGCTTTCAGCTTTTCACTATTGAGAATGAGGTTATCTGTGGGTTTGTCATATATGGCCTTTATTATGTTGATGTAGTTTCCCTCTGAGTCCACTTTTGAAGAGTTTATCCTAAATTGGTGTTAAATTTTGTTAAAAGCCTTTTCTGCAGCTATTGAGTGGATCAAATGGTTTTCATTCATCAATTTTTAACACTTTATGACTTTATTTTTTATTTATTTATTGAGTTTTTGTCTTTTCCTAGGGCCATACCCATGACACATGGAGGTCCCCAGGCTACAGGTCTAATCGGAGCTGTAGCCGCCTGCCCACGCCAGAGCCGCAGCAACACCAGATCCTTAACCCACTTTGTGAGGCCAGGGATGGAACATGCATCCTCATAGTTACTAACAGGGTCCCTTACCACTGAGCTGCAATGGGAACTCCCTTGATCAATCTTGGAAGATTGTACCTTCCTAATAGTTTATCCATTTCTTCTAAAGTATCCATTGCCTTGGCATTTTGCCGCTTGTACTAGTCTCTTCTGATCCTTTGTATGTCCATGGTGTCATTTGTTAACTACTCCTTTTTTCGTATCCAATTTTACTGACTTTTTCCTGCTCCCCTTCTTTTCCAGATGAATCTGACTAAAGGCTTACCAATTTTCTCGATCTTTTCAAAGATCCAGCTTTTAGTTTCCTTGATATTTTCTTTGTTTTCTTCCTCTCTATTTCGTTTATTTCTGCTCTGATCTTTAGGATTTCTTTCCTTCCATGAGCAGGGGTTTTGTTCTTTTCCTCTCCTTGCTTTGGGTGTAAGGTTAAGTTGTTTATTTGAGATTTTTCTTATTTTCTGAGGTAAGCTTGTATTACTATAAACTTCCATCTTACAACTGTTTTGTTGTGTTCCACAAGTTATGGATTTAGGTGTTTTTTTTTTTCTCTTGATTTCCTCTTTAATTTCTTCAGTGATCTATTGGTTGTTTAGTAGCATATTGTTTAGTCTTCACATATTTGTGTTTCTTGCAGGTTTTTTCCTTGTGTTTTTCATGGTTAGATACATTCCATTGTCTAGATACGTGAGAGTTTATCCATTTATTCACTTACGGAAGAGCATCTGGGCTGCTTCCAGTTTTTGGCAACTTTGAAAAAAACCTGTTACCAGCATCTGTGTGCATGTTTTTATGGGGACATAGATTTCAATGCATTTGAGTAGATACCAAGGAGGGAGAGTGACTTTAGAGGGGGCTGGTCTCCAGGGCCTCCCACCAGCTGGCACCGCTAGGAAGACTGAAGATTCATTGTCCTCCTCCGCAGCCCAGGAGAGGTGGCCTTCCTGCACTCCTGGGTGCCTCTATGCATCCAGAAGTGGACACCGGGGTTACTCATATTGTACAAAACAGCTCAGTAGAATTTGAGGAGAATTCCCTGATTCCTGATGACCCTGGGGGGAGAGTGTCCCAGCATTATAGACAGGTTCCAGGTTCCAAAAGGGGTGATGTTTGTGGGCTTCCAAGGGAGGGGGCTACCCTGTCAGCTCACACTGGGAGAGGAATTGGACACACAGAAATATTCTAAATCCCTGACCAAGGACCTCAGAGCAGATGATTTGGATTCTCACTTGGGATCCAGTGACTAGAGGAGGGGGTCAGGACATGCCCTGGATGGATTCAGTGGGCTGCTCAGACTGGGCAGCAAAGGAGGTCATGAGAACAGGTGAGCAGGAGAGGGGAGAAGTGACAAATTCAGGCTTCTCACCAGACCCTGGGAGTTGTGCTGGGCTGAGAACTGGGTGGGGAGGATGGACCTGTGTGCCAATGTGCTCCCTTGATGCCCAGTGTGCCCCCAAGAAAGTAGGTCCTATGTGGAAGTGATAGAGAAATTCCCCTTGTCTCAGGGGGATGGGAGATCACTGAGCTTTTATAATTTCTAGAACATTCCAACACTTTGAACCCTGCTACCTCTCTGGTTCTCATGGAAGCAGGGATCCCATAGAAACATCTCCAGCTGAGTCCCTCACCTGAGGGAATCTACCAGTTATTCCCTGCATGGAAGTGGGCAGGTTTCTCCCCAAGATCAGACCCGAGTCCACCAGGCGAAACATGGGGAAAGAGCAGTGAGCTTTACGTTTTGTGGGAAGGGTATTTGACCTAGGGAGTGAAAAGTGCTGACACTTTTGTTCACTGAGTTTATGTTCAATAAACAGATGTTTATGGAATATCATGTGACTTATATCTCTCTACTGAAGCTCATTTATTAAAGCGATAGATGCCCAGGAGTTAAAAAAGTCTACTGAGATTGAAAGAAATGGAAAGAGGTGCTATGCTCATGGATTGGAAGAATTAAAATTGTTCAAATGGCCATGCTACCCAAAGCAATCTACAGATTTAATGCAAAACCTATCAAATCGCCCATGACATTTTTCTCAGAAATAGAGCAAGTAATCCAGAAATGTATATGGAGCCATAAAAGGTCCAGATGCCAAAGCAATCCTGAGGGTGGGGAAACGCCAGGAGACATAACTCTCCCAGACTTCATACAATGCTACACAGCTACAGTAATCTACATCATGTGAGTTTATACAAAAACATATATACAAATCAACAGGAGACTAGGAAGCCCAGAGGGAAACCCAGACCCCTGAGGTCAATTAGACTTCCACAGAGGAGGCAAGAACACAAAATGGGAAAACGAGAGCCTCTTCAGCAAGCGGACATGGGAAAACTGGACAGCTGCATGTTGGTCAATGAAACTCGAACACACCCTCACACCACGCACGAAAAGAAACTCCAAATGGCATAAAGCCTTAAACATAAGGCATGATACCATAAAACTTCTGGAAGAGAACATAGGCAAAATATTCTCTGACATCAACCGTACAAATGGTTTAAGGAAAGTCTCCCACGGCAATAAAAAGAAAAAGAAAAACAAACGAATGGTACCTATTCAAGCTTATCAGCTTTTGCACATCAAATAAACTATTAGAAAGAAAGAAAGGAGTTCCTGTTTTGGTGCAGCAGAAACGAATCCGACTAGGAACCATGAGGCTGGGGGTTCCATCCCTGGTCTTGCTCAGTGGGTTAAGGATCCGGTGTTGCTGTGAGCTGTGGGGTAGGTCACAGACACGGCTTGGATCTGGCGTTGCTGTGGCTGTGGTATAGGCCAGCAGCTACAGCTCCAATTTGACCCCTAGCCTGGGAACCTCCATATGCTGCAGGTGCGGTCCTCAAAAGACAAAAGACAAAATAAAATAAAATAAAATAAAAAAGAAAGAAAATATAATCTATAGTATGAAAGAAAATACAAACATGGCTTTGTCTACAAAATATACACACAACTCAAACACCTCAACAACAACAAGAAACAAACAACCCAATTGATAAATGGTGAGAAGACTTAAATAGACATTTCATCCACTTGTGGATGGCCAATAGGCACATGAGAAGATACTCAAAACCACTACTTATTGGAGAAATGGATCAAAACTACAAAGGCATCACCTCACACCAGTCAGAATGGCCATCATTAGCGAGACTACAAATAACAAATGCTGGAGAGGGTGCGGAGAAAAGGAAACCCTCCTTCACTGTCGGTGGGAATGTGAATTGCTACAGCTACTGTGGAAAACGGTAGGAATATTCCTCAGAAAACTAAACATGGAACTGCCATATGATCCAGAAACCCCACTCCTGGACATCTATCTGGACAAAACTACCATTCAAGAAGATAATGCACACCTATATTCACTCAGCACAATTCACAATATTCAAGACATGGAAAGAACGTAAATATTCATTGACAGATGAATGGATTAAGAAGATGGGGTACAAATATACAATGGCATACTAATCAGCCACCAAAATAGAAAAAATAAAGACATTCAGAGCAATGTGGATGCATCTAGAGATTATCATACTAAATGAAGTATGTCAGAAAAGGCAAGTACCCTATGATATCGTTGATACGTGGAATCTAAAATATGACGCAAATGAACCTATCTATGATACAGCAACAGACTTTTGGATGTAGAGAACAGACCTGTGGTTGCCAAGGGGGTTGGGGAGAGAGTGGGATGGCCTGGGAGTTTGTGGTTAGTAGATGCAAACAATTACATTCAGAATGGATAACCAACAAGCTCCTCCTGTAAAGCAGAGGGAACCAGAGCCATCTCCTGGGATAGACCACGATAGAAAATAATATTTTATAAAAAGGACATATATATATATGACTGGGTCAAATTGCTCAATTGCTGTATGGAAGAAATCATCACAGGTTTTTCTGTTTTTGTTTTTTGTTTTGCTTTTTTAGGGCCGTATTTCTGGCATATGGGCGCATGGAAGTTCCCAGGCTAGGGGTTTAATCAGATCTGCAGCTGCTGGCCTACACCACAGCCATAGCAATGCAGGATCCAAGCAGTGTCTGTAAACTACACCACAGCTCACAGCAACGCCAGATCCTTAACCCACTGAGCGAGGCCAAGGGTTGAACCCACCTCCTTGTGGATTTTAGTCAGATTCATTTCTGCTGTGCCACAATGGGAACTTCCTAACACAGCATTTTAAATCAACCATATGTTATTTTAAAATAAATAACATAAAATTTAAAAAAATTAATAAAATAAAAATCCACTGAGTATAATCCAGCTTAACTCAACTTTTTTTTTTTCTTTTGGTCTTTTTTCCTTTTCTGGAGCCACTCCCACAGCATATGGAAGTTCCCAGGCTAGGGGTAGAATCGGAGCTGTAGCCACCGGCTTACGCCACAGACACAGCAACGTGGGATCCAAGCCGTGTCTGTGACCTACACCACAGCTCACGGCAATGCCAGATCCTTAACCCACTGAGCAAGGCCAGGGTTCCTAGTCGGATTCGTTAACCATTGCGCGACAACGGGAACTCCGAGCTTAACTCAATTTTGTTCAAAGTCTCTTGATACCCTTGGTAGGAATCTGGTGAAAGAAATCTCCAGAAAGATGCCAAGTGGAGAACAAACACTTTTGGAAATCCTATCTTTGGTTGGCTGTTTTATAACTGAGTTACTTGTACATCCCAGTGAATGGAGGAAAGAAAGATGTGGAGGATTCTTTCTTTTCTTTTTTTTTTTTTGTCTTTTGTCTTTTTTTAGGGCTGCACTCGCGGCCTGTGGAGGTTCCCAGGCTAAGAGTCTAATCGGAGCTGTAGCCACTGGCCTACACCACAGCCACAGCAATGCCAGATTCAAGCCGAATCTGCGACATACACCACATCTCATGGCAACACTGGATCCTTAACCCACTGAGCGAGGCCAGAGGTCGAACCCACAACCTCATGGTTCCTGGTCGGATTCTTTTCTGCTGCGCCATGAAGGGAACTCCCATGGAGGGTTCTTGGGAGTGGAGGGAGGGTCAGATTTTCCTTGTTTCCTGAAACTGCAAAGATTCTTTGTGTGATGCAGCCCAGGGTGGGAGACCTCCCTACTCCTGGCAGACCCTTAAACACAAAACAGAGCTTCTGATTTCTGTAGGAAAAGGTACTGGTATTTGTGAACAATCCTTAATATGAGGAGAAAAAGAAAGTCTTGTTTCTGTGCCTAATGGTGTCACCTTGATTTGAATCTGTACTGAACTTTCCTAATTATCAGGAAATTATAAGCATCAAAATGAATATGGAAAGGGGCCAGTGGGATTAGGATTCTGCTGCCAAGGACCTTGGAACATGAATGGGGCACAGTGCCAACTGGGAGCATCTTCTGTGAGATGCACCTAAGGAAAATGTTTGCTGGCAGGAGCTGGCAGGACAAGGACAGGACTAGACACAACGGACACACCCTTATTTCTCCCCTGGCTTCAAGATCCCCAAGAGCCCACAGTGGCCACCTTCCGTGGAATCTCAGTCTTGGGAATGTCCCACTTCCCGGGGCTCACTCCTCCTTCTCTGCTCACATTCTCAGACTTAGTCTTTGCTTCCATCCAGTTTACTATGCTGATCCCATCTTTCTGGCAGGAAACATCTTTTGTGTGTGTCTTTTTAGGGCCGCACCTGCAGCATGTAGAAGGTCTCAGGCTAGGGGTCAAATCAGAGCTGCAACTGCCAGCCTACATCACAGCCACAGTAACTCAGGATCCAAGCTGCATCTTCAACTTACCCCACAGCTCACGGCAATGCCAGATTCCTGACCCACTGAGCAAGGCCAAGGATTGAACCCTCATCCTCATGGATACTAGTCGGATTCATTTCTGCTGCATCACAATGAAGATGCCCATGACAGGAAACAATTTATATCATAACAACTCTCTTCATTGTGGCACTCTTTTTTAATTTCTTTTTTTTTTAGTCTTTTGTTTGTTGTTGTTGTTGTTATTGTTGTTGTTGTTGTTGTTGCTATTTCTTGGGCCGCTCCCGCGGCATATGGAGGTTCCCAGGCTAGGGGTTGAATCGGAGCTGCAGCCGCCGGCCTATGCCAGAGCCACAGCAATGCGGGATCCAAGCCGTGTCTGCAACCTACACCACAGCTCACGGCAACGCCGGATCCTTAACCCACTGAGCAAGGGCAGGGACCGAACCCGCAACCCCATGGCTCCCAGTCGGATTCGTTAACCACTGCGCCACGACGGGAACTCCTCTTTTTTAATTTCTAAACTCAACCCAGAGAAGTATTTAGTCTCCTTCTTCCTCAAGAGGGGGAAAAAACAAAAAACAAAAAAACCCCATATTTTAGCCTGTTTGTGTCATTCACCAGGTCCCATTAGGAATAACCAGCTCCATGATGTCCAGCCTCTTTTTCTTTTTTTTTTTTTTGTCTTGTCTAGGGCCGCACCCATGGCATATGGAGGTTCCCAGGCTAGGGGTCTAATCAGAGCTGTAGCCGCCGGCTTATGCCACAGCCACAGCCATGAGGGATCTGAGCCTCGTCTGCAACCTACACCACAGCTCACAACAACTCTGGATCCTTAACCCACTGAGCGAGGCCAGGGATCGAACCTGCAACCTCATGGTTCCTAGTCAGATTTGTTAACTACTGAGCCATGACGGGAACTCCCCATCCTTACTCTTTATTGTGATTTTGACCTGGCTTCCTTTAGTGAAGCCTTAACTTAAGCCTGGAGGACCAGCCACATGCCCGGTTGCATCTCCTGTACTCCCTGAAGAGGCTCATGATCTGCTGTTTCTGATATAACACCTGACAGCTTGATAGAGATAAGAGTTTATTTTAGTTCCCTTGGGAATGACACAGCTATCTTTTTGAAGCTGTTTTAATTCTGGGACATTTTGATTGTTTTGATCTTTCCAAAGATGTCCCAACAATGAATGATTTCAAATTTTTTTTCTCTCAATGTCAAGAATCAATCCCTCTCTTCCCCTTCTCACGACTATGGATCTAACTGTTCCAATTAATAAAACTGAATCCACGTTTGTGGAGTAAATCAGTGAATGACTCCTTGACTAATGCTCCCCCCCCCCATTTTCTCTCTTTCAAGAATGAATAAAATAAATTAGTGCAACCACTGTGGAAAACAGTAGGAAGAGTCCTCAGAAACTAAAAATAGAATTATCATTTGATGCAGCAATCCCACTCCTGGGCTTCTATCCAGAGGAAACCATGACTCAAAAAGATACATGTACTCCAATATTCACTGTAGCACGATATACAACAACCAAGTCATGGAATCAACCTAAATGCCCAATGACAGAGGAGTGGATCAAGAAGATGCGGTACCTATACACAATGGAATATTAGTGAGGCATAAAAGGGAAAGAAATAATGGCAACATGGATGGATCTAGAAATTATCATGCTTAGTGAAGTTAGTCAGACAGTGAGACACCAACATCCATGCTCACTTACATGTGTAATCTAAGAAAAGGATACAATTTTTTCTTCTTTGCAGGACAGATACTCACTCATAGACTTTGAAAAACTTATGGTTTCCAACGTGGACAGCTGCATGCAAATCAATGAAACTAAAACACACCCTCACACCATGCACAAAAATAAACTCAAAATGGCTTAAAGACAGATATAAGACAAGACACCATCAAACTTCCGGAAAAGAATATAGGCAAAACTTTCTCTCTGACATAAACCTTACAAATATTTTCTCAGGTCAGTCTCCCAAAGCAACAGAAATAAAAGCAAAAATAAACCAATGAGAACTAATCAAACTGACAAGCTTTTGCATAGCAAAGGAAACCGAAAAGAAAACAAAAAGACAACTTATAGAATGGGAGAAAATACTTTCAAATGATGCAACTGACAAGGGCTTAATCTCTAAAATATACAAACAACTTATACAACTCAACAGCCAAAAAGCCAACAACCCAATGGAAAAATGGGCAAGACGCGTGAACAGACATTTCTCCAAGGGAGATATACAGATGGCCAACAAGCACATGAAAAAATGCTCAACATCCCTGGTTGTTAGAGAAATGCAAATCAAAACGACCATGAGGAGTTCCCCTCGTGGCGCAGGGGAAAAAATCCAACTAGTAACCATGAGGTTTCGGGTTCCATCCCTGGCCTCGCTTAGAGGGTTAAGGATCCGGTGTTTCCGTGAGCTGTGGTGTAGGTCGCAGACGGGGCTTGGATCTGGCATTACTGTGGCTCTGGTGTAGGCTGGCAGCAACAGCTCTGATTAGACCCCTAGCAGGCGAACCTCCGTATGCCGTGGGAGTGACCCTAGAAAAGGCTAATAGAACAACAAAAAAAAGAGGCTACCATGAGATACCACCTCACACCAGTCAGAATGGCCATCATTAATAAGTCCACAAATAACAAATGCTGGAGGGGGTGTGGAGAAAAGGGAACCCTCCTGCACTGTTTGTGGGAATGTAAGCTGGTACAACTACTACGGAGAACAGTATGGAGGTACCGTAGAAAACTATATATAGAGCTACCACATGATCCAGCAACCCCACTCTTGGGCATATAGCCGGACAAAACTTTCCTTAAAAAGGACACATGCACCCACATGTTCATTGCAGCTCTATTCACAATAGCCAAGACATGGAAACAACCGAAATGTCCATCGACAGATGATTGAATTAGGAAGATGTGGTATGTACACACAATGAAACACTCAGCCATAAAAAAGAACAAAATAATGCCATTTGCAGCAACATGGATGGAACTAGAGACTCACATACTGAGTGAAGTAAGTCAGAAGGAGAAATACAAATACCATGTGAGGTCACTTATACCTGGAATCTAATATATGGCAGAAATGAATCTTTCCACAGAAAAGAAACTCATGGACTTGGAGAACAGACTTGTGGTTGCCAAGGGGAAGAGGGAGGGAGTGAGATGGATGGGGACCTTGGGATTAATAGATGCAGACTATTGGCTTTGGAATGGACAAGCAATGGGATCCTGCTGTGTAGCACTGGGAACTCTGTCTGGTCACTTATGATGGAGCATGATAATGTGAGAAAAAAGAATGTATACATGTATGTGTAACTGGGTCACCATGTTGTTGTACAGTAGAAAAGAAAAAATGTATTGGGGAAATAACAATTGATTACAATAAAAAAAGAAAAGAAAAGAAAAAGAAGAACTTTTGTTTTCCAAAGGAGACAGTTTGGGGGTGGGGGATGGTCTGGGGGTTTGGGATGGAAATGCTATAAAACTGGGTTGTGATGATCGATGTACAGCTATAAATGTAATATAACTCATTGAGTTAAAAAAAAAAGAATGAATATTTGATTCGATCAAGTCATCTGGACAGAAACAAAGATCCCATCTGGAATAACCTAATCGTTGACCTGGAATCCAATCAGGTAGCACCTTCTGATTGGAGGTTAGTAGCTGGTAAGGGAGATGATGTGATCAGAAAGCTCTATAAAAGCCTCAGGCAGCAAAGAAAAGAGGCCGACCCTTCTTCCTCTGGAGCCACTGTCTGGGTTCTCCACCTGGCCTGAGCTCCGAGTATTCACTCCACGACCACATCCCAGCGGGTGAGTTACTGACCTCAACTAAAGACAACCTCAGTCTATCTAGGTCAGCAGGTCTTGAATGGTGGCCTGCAGTTCAGGATGGCAGGGAGATTTTCCATTTTCAATCTTTTCAGATGTACAGTTGTAAAACTTTGGGTTTGCCTCTAAATGTAGCTTCACCTTAATTTCAAACATTTTTTTTTTTTTTGGTCTTTTGTCTCTTTAGGGCCTCAAGCATGACATATGGAGTTTCCCAGTCTAGGGGTCTAATCGGAGCTGTAGCTGCCAGCCTACGCCAGAGCCACAGTAAGGCCATCTGAGCCGCATCTGTGACCTACACCGCAGCTCACGGCAACACCAGATCCTTAACCCATTGAGAGAGGCCAGGGATCAACCTGCAACCTCATGGTTCCTAGTTGGATTTATTTCCCCTGGGCCAAGACAGGAACTCCTTAATCTCAAGCATTTTGGTGTGTATTTTGCTTTATATCATTTTTAAATATCTTAGACAATTAGATTTTATTTTTAGAGAAAAACATCTGTCTGGAATTTTACTTCTTTTTGATTTCCTTTCTTTCTTTTCTTTCTTTTTTTTTTTCTTTCTTCTGTTTTCTCTTTTGGCTGGCCCACAGCATATGGAATTCCTAGCCAGGCATCAAATCTGACCTAGAGTTGCGACCTGCAAGGTCACTTAACCCAATGTGCCAGGCCAGGGGTCTAACCCACATCACTGCCGCTGCAAAGGCACTATCAATCCTGATGCTCCACAGTGGGAACTCCAAGAATTTTATATCTTGACATTAAAAATATTTAGTTTTGTGGGAGTTCCCGTCATGGCTCAGCGGTCATGAATCTGACTAGGTTCCATGAGGTTGTGGGTTCGATCTTTGGCCTTGCTTGTTGGTCGGGGATCCAGCGTTACTGTGAGCTGGGGTGTAGTTCGCAGACTCGCTTGCATCCCGCATTGCTGTGGTTATGGTATAAGCTGGCACCTGCAGCTCTGACTCAACCCCTAGCCTGGGAACTTCCATATGTCGAAAGTATGGCATATGGAAGTTAGATTTTTTGCTAAAAAGAAAAAAAAACTTAGTTTGTGCAAATGACAATCATTTTAGGGCTATTTCCTTAATCTTTCCCACCCCTGTTAACTGTGGGAGCTTAGAATGGGGGCTGTGTTGTGCTATTTGTTGCGCCTGTTCCCACAGTTTTATGCTCCATGGGATGGTCACAAACTTTTCTCCAAAAAGATTGGGCTCGGCCTTCAGGCTTGTGGGACCCACCTCCCAGTGCAACATAATTAAGTGACACAGTGATGGGAAAGGGATGGATTAGTGGTCGGGTTTCTTTCTCCTTAGTACATGTGAGAAGCTTGTTCTGGTGCCCAGAGGGGCGGAGCTATGACTTTGTGCCCATGGAGCCCAGAGTGAAATTCGGATAAAACGAGGCCCTGCCAGAGCCGTGACTGTGTCTCTAAGGTGGGTCCCCTGAAGGGTGGGGAGACAGATGAAAGTATTCGTGCTTGACCTCCTGAAGATGCCTTGTCTGTCAGCTTCCACAGGATTCCTTTAGCAGAAGAGCCAAGATGAGTGTCTGGAACCCTCTGAGACTGCGGGACCTGGCAGGAATGAGCCTGCTAAAGGACGAGGCTTCGGCCATCACTGCTCTGGAGTACCTGCCCACGGAGCTCTTCCCCCCACTGTTCATGGAGGCCTTCTATGGGAGTCACAGGGAGACCCTGAAGGCCATGGTGCAAGCCTGGCCCTTTGGCCGCCTGCCCCTGGGAGGCCTGATGCAGGTTCCTCGTGCAAGAGCCTTACAAGCCGTGCTGGATGGGCTGGATGTCCTGCTTGCCCAGAGGGTTCACCCCAGGTGAGTCTGGTCCAGGCAGCATAGTAGGATCCTGGCATCCCTGAAGAGACTGCAGGGGTCAGGGAGAGTGGGTGGTAATGGCAGGGAACAGAGGCTACCGATGGCACCAGGGAAGAGTTACAGAGCCTTGGCCATTCCCCAGTCACACGGGAAAGGCTTTCCAGAAGTATAGGTGTGCCTAAGATGCAGAAGAACTTGAAAAAGAACATGTCTCAGGCTCTTCTCAGGGATGCTTCCAAGCACTAGGGGTAGAGAACCCAGAAGGATGGAAGGGAAAAGGAGGTGGAGGAAGGCAAGGCAGAGAGGGTAGAAGAGGGCGAGGCAGCAGGTGATATCAGGGCTATGGAGTAGAAGCACAGGTGGGAAGTCTGAGTGTTGTGCTTTCATCCAGTGTGGATTAATGAATCCATCCCAAGCAACCCATCTGCTGTTTCCCCGCAGGAGGTGCAAACTGCGGGTGCTGGATTTGAGGAATACTAGCCATGACTTCTGGAGCATGTGGTCTGGAGCCAGGGCCCCCATGTGCTCAAGGATGCTGAAGGCACCAGTGGCCGAGGACAGGTCAAGGGCAGAGCATCCCTTGGCCCCCATGGAAATATTCATTGATCTCTGCCTCAGTGAGAAGACCCTGGATGGATTCCTCTCTTACTTCATGAGCTGGGTGGAAGAGAGACTACTCTCAATACACCTGTGCTGTAAGAAGCTGAGGGTGCTTTCAATGGACAAGAGAAACATTCAGGTTCTGCATATGGTGCGGCTGGACTGTATCCAGGAGGTGGAAGTGAGCTGCGCCTGGCCGCTGTCCACCCTGGCCACGTTTGCCCCTCTCCTGGGTCAGATGAGCAACATGCAGAGGCTTCTTGTCTCTCATATCCACGTATCTGCGCCTGAGGAGCAGGAGCAGCATTGCCTCCAGTTTACCTCTCAGTTCCTCAGGCTGCAGCACCTCCGAGATCTCCATCTGGAAGCTCCCTCCTTCCTTGAAGGCTGCCTGGACCAGATGCTCAGGTGAGAGTGGCACCGCTGGCCAAGTCACAGTGAACACAGCACTAGAATGCCAAAGGCACTGGCTCTCTTGCAGCTCTGTCCCGAAGTGTTTGACCACATAGCCACAAAATCAAGGGAAAAGCACAAGACTTGGGTGGAGGCTCTGGAAAGGGATACCATGCTCGGAAGTTACAGGCCAGGGGCTGGGACTCAGTGGAAGGGTGTGTGGGAAGTGGGACTTATGGTGCAGAGGACTTAGGAAAGTAGGTAAGTGAAAGGAGTGTTGCAGAGGGAAAACCGCATCCGACCTGAGCATTTCTCAAGGGGAGGTCTGTGCTCACCCCTTCTGGGACCACAGTGAGCTTCTCTCAAATTCCTCATCTGTCAAATGTCCACTTGTGCTGGAGATAAATGCCTAATACCTGGGAAATGCAGGAGTCTGGAGATGGTGGGGTGGGATAGGCAGCACAAAGGGTATTCAGATGTGCTAGGTGGTTGCTGATGAAGCGGGATGGGAGAGAGCTCCTGCAGCCTGGCCACCGCAGGTGGTGGTGGTATAGGATCTTGTAGCTCTGCAGGTCACCCACCAGCCTTACCCGGCCTGAGATATGGCCTTCTGGGGCCAAGCATGGGCTGAAGGAAACCTGCGTTGAAGACATTTCATGTTTTGTGTCAGTGTTGAAATTCAGTGGTGTCCACACTTGATTGAGGCAAGGTGCCAGGCTCCCCTCTGAGAATGGTTTAGGTATTCCATTGACTTCACAGTCAGAGGCACATTGAATAAGTTTTACTCTGCTTATTGATGATTAGAAAAAAAGCTTTCAAGGCTCTATGAACCCGACCCAGCCACACCCTGAACGTGAAAGGACTCAGGCTCAAGTAGGACTGGGAATTCTAGGTATTGATTGGTGTCAGATGGTCAGATCAGTCTTGACCTTAGGCAAATCACGTTCCCCACCTTGAGGTCGCCTTCAACACCTGTTTCCCAGAAATAACTCTTCTGCTTTGTCCCCAGGTGCCTGATGAGTCCCTTGGAGAACCTGGCAATAACCAACTGCCTGCTTACAGAATCAGACTTGACCCACCTGTCCCAGTGCCCCAGCATCAGTCAGCTAAAGGGCCTGGATCTGAGTGGCATCACCCTGACTCATTTCAGTCCTTACATCCTGCAGGTTCTGCTGGAGAAAGTTGCATCCACCCTGCAGGAACTGTACTTGGAGAAGTGTGGGATCACGGACTCCCAGCTGGAGGCCATCCTGCCTGCCCTGAGCCACTGCTCAGCGCTCACATCCTTCAGCGTGAGGGGGAACCTCCTCTCCATGGCCATCGTGCAGAAGGTGCTGGGCTGCACCACAGGACTGCCCGGTTTATGCCAAGAGCTCTACCCGCCCCCTCGGGAGAGTTACAGCTCTCTGGGTACCCTTCTTCCAAGGAGACTCGCCCAGGTTCGGGCTGAGTTGTTAGAGATTCTGAGAGCCTTAGGACGACCCAGGATCATCTGGATTAGCTACAGCCCCTGCCCTCACTGTGGAAATGACGCATTCAAACGTACAGAGCGCATTGTGTACAGCTGAAGGCCCCATGCCAGTTGGTTGTCTCCATGCAAAGATTTCCTCTGTTCACTTTGAAGGTGAAATCTAGGACATAATTCCATCAAGAAGGGCAAACACCTTCAATGTGAAGGGCAAAATGAAATGTGGTCCAGCAGGAGTGCAGGATTGCAGAGGATAATGTGATTTGGGGAATTGATGGGACTTAAGAGGACATGCATGGAAATCCTTAACATCAGCTTATAGCCAAATGTTATTTTCCCTGAAATGCATATTTTTTTTTACCAATAACATAACTAATTTGTATATGGAAGAAATGGCAGTTATGTTCAATATATTTGTACATGTATATTTTACATGAAAGTGTAAATGGCAGGACCCTACGGTTCCTTTCAGGACAGATCTCCCCATGTCCCCTGTCTGCCTCTTTTTTGTAGAAGCACTTTCACCCCTGTGGCTGTCCCCCAGTTCTAAAGAATGAATTTAATCAGAAAATATGAGAAGGAGTTCCCATGATGGCTCAGCATGGATCCAGGGTTGCCTTGAGGTATGGTATATATAGGTCACAGATGCAGCTCAATTCTGGTGTTGCTGTGTCTGTGGCATAGGCTGGCAGTTGTAGCTCAGATCTGACCCCTAGCCCAGGAACTTCCATGTGCCTCTGGTGCAGGCCTGAAAGAAAGGAAGGAAGGAAGGAAGAATGAACAAAGGAAAGAAAGAAAGAAAACATGAGAAAAATACAGAAACAAAGGGAAACTGTCAAGCAAGACAAAATAACTATCATTTAGCCCTCACCTGCAGTAGCGTGTTTACCTAGAGCCACTGATGGGGAGAACATCACACAGGCTCAGATCAGGCATCCATTCCACAGATACTGACTGAGCAAGTAGTGCCCAGGTGTCATACCTTATTGTAGCACCCGGAGACATCACAGCAGCAAAGGGAGGAATTTCTGTCTTGGGGGAATTGATATCTGGGGGCAGGGGTGTACACAGAGAAGACCCCATTAATGAATAAAGTGACCAAAGATCCAGTAAATACCATCACATTGGACTGGGGTATGTAGTACGAAGAAAGAAAACGGGTAACAGAGGGATTCCCATTGTGGCACGGCAGAAACGAATCCGACTAGGAACCATGAGGTTTCGGGTTCGATCCCTGGCCTCGCTCAGTGGGTTAAGGAACCTGCGTGGCTGTGGCTGTGGTGTAGGCCGGCAGCTATAGCTCTAATTCGACCCCTAGCCTGGGAGCCTCCACATGCCATGGGTGTGGCCCTAAAAAGACAAAAGACAAAAGAAAAGAAAAGCGGGTAACAGAGAAAGTGAGGTGGGTATGTTGAATCTCTTTTTGGTGGAATGACAAGCGGCAGTCTTTCTCCAGGAGATTGCTGAATTGAGAAAGAGGGGGCCATGCAGGAATTGGGGCGGCAGGGGCGGTGGGGGGGAGAGCATTCCAGAAGAGGCAATAGCAAGTGAAAAATCTGCAAGCTGCTCCCCCTACCATGTGCCACAGCTTTAACTCCTGTAAATCTTTTTATGCCTGATTCCAACTTTCTGGGAAGAAACACCCTCAAGACACCATCTCCTCTGAGCCACTCCCTTTTAATTTCTTCATACCACCCAAAGAAATGTCTTTAAATCTCCCTCTTTCCCAAGAGGGAAAAAATCTCCGATTTGGCATTGCTGAGATCACCCATGTGGTCCCTTAGGAATGCCTAGCTGCACACTGCCCAGCCTCCGCCCCACTTCTCTTGGTGATTTTGACCTGTCCACCTTCAGAGAAGGTGGGGCTTAAGGCTGGAAAAACAATTACACCCCACAACCACTTCCCTGCTGCCTGGATAGGCTCACTATCTCTTATGTTTCCGACGTAACACCTAAGTGACAAGTTGATACAGAGGCAATTTTCATTCGTTTTCTTGGGGAATACCACCGCTCTCTTCAAGCTGTTGTTTTAATTCCGTGATATTTTGACAATTAATGTGGCCAAAGATGCCTAACGAGGATGTTTTCAATTTCTTTTTTCTTTTCTAATGTCAGGAACCAATAATCCCTTCCCTATCTCACACCCCCAGGATATAACTGTCCTGGTTGGAAGAATTCAATCAGTGTTTGTGGAGTGAATCCATGAATGCCTTTGTGATTCTCCCTCCATCCTGCTTTCCTCTTTCCTGAATGGATATCTGATTCAGTCAAGTCATCTGGAGGGAAATGAAGATCCAATCAGGATTAACCTGATGGGCCTCTGGAATCTAATCTGGTATCCCTGATTGGAAGTTAGAAGATGCAAATAAGGATGATTTGATTAGAAAGGTCTATAAAAGCCCAAGTCACCAAAGAAAAGATGCAAAATCTTCTGGCTTTGGAGTTACTGGCTGCAAGTTTGAGGTCTGAGCACCAACCACTTTAGAGTAGTGAGGTAACAAGCGCAATTAAGGACACTCTCTTCTTTTTTTCTTTTTCGGGCTGGACCTGAGGCAGATGGAAGTCCCAGGCTAGGGGTCGAATCGGAGCTACAGCTGCTGGTCTAAGCCACAGCCACACTAGCACTAGATCTGAGCCGCCTCTGCAACGTACACCACAGCTCATAGCAAGATGGATCCTTAACCGACTGAGCGAGGCCAGGGATCAAACCTGCTACTTCATGGATACTAGCGATTTGCTACCTCTGAGTGACAACAGGAAATTCCAAGAATACTCTCTTCTTCCTTGTAATCAGCTGGTCTTAAATGGTGGTATGTGGCTCAGGATGGCAAGGGGAGTTTTTTTTTCTAATTATTTCTTTTCAGATGAACAGATTTAAGGTTTTGGTTGTGACTCAAAGTGTAGGTTTGCCTGAATCTCAAACATTTTTTGTGCTTTGGTTTACCTCATTTTTCAATGTCTTAGCCAAGCAGGCCTTCTTAATGAAAAACATGTTTCAAATTTTATTTCTTGACCTTTAAAAGACTTATTTTTGGAGTGTCCGTGGTAGCTCAGTGGATTAAGAACCTGACATAGTGTCTGTGAGGATGAGCTTTGATCCCTGGCCTCACAAAGGCTGGCAGCTACAGGACTAATTGGATCCCTAACCTGGGGACTTCCTTATGCTGCCAGCACAGCCAAAAAAAAAAAAAAAAAACTTATTTTGAGCACAAATGGCCTTCATTTTAGGGGTATATCCTTAAACTTTACCAGCGAGGTTAACTGCAGTAACTGATAATATAGACAATGCTGTCTCCTTTGTCATTCTAATTCCAATATATATAGGGCTTTAAATAATGGTCTGGAAGTCTTCCCCAAAGAAAGATTGGAGTCAGCCTTGAGCCTTCTTGGTACCCACTTCCCAAAGGGACACGAATTCAGCAAAGTAGTAGAAGGAATTATATGGATGGACTTTATTCACTATTGGTACATGTGAGAGGCTGCTACAAATCTAGCAGGGAATTACAGCTTTGTGCCCGATGAGCCCAGAATTGGGCTAAACAAGGCATTTCAACACACTGCTAAGCAATGACCCTGGCAATGACTGGGTTCCTCTGATGGATAGGGAGACAGGGTAAGGTATTCTGAAGCTGGCCCTAATTGAGTGCCCTGTTTCCTGGCAGCTTCCAGAGGATTCCTTTAGGAGCAGAATCACGATGAGTGTCCAGACCCCACGGAAACTCCTCGACCTGGCAGGAACCAGCCTGCTGAGGGAAGAGGCTTTGGCCATTTCTGTTCTGGAGGATCTGCCCACGGAGCTCTTCCCACCACTGTTCATGGAGGCCTTTGATGGGAGACACATCGAGACCCTGAAGGCCATGGTGCAAGTCTGGCCCTTTGTCCGCCTGCCTCTGGGGGGCCTGATAGACATGCCTTATATGGGGCCCTTACAGGCAGTGCTGGAGGGCATTGATCTCCTACTTGCCCAGAAAGTTCGCTCCAGGTGAGTCTGGTCCAGGGAGCCTGCTGGGGTTTGGGCATCCTAGAGGAGATAATTGTGTTGAGGGAAAGTGGATGGACAAGGGATGGACCAGAGGGTTCTGACGAGGCCAGTGAAGAAACTCAGAGGCCTTGGCTCGCGGTGGGAAATACCTTCTGGAAGAGGAGGAGTGCCTGAGATGCACGGGGGCCTGAAAGAACATGTCCCAGTGAAGCTCAAGGTATTAAAAACTGAGACCCAGAAAGGATGGAGGTGCAAATGGAAATGGAGGAGAGTGAGGCAAGAGGGAGGAAGGGGGCAAGGGTCAGGTGAAGTAAAAGCACAGGCAGGCACATCTGTGTCAAATTCTGAGGCCGCGTTCTCATTCTGTGTCGCATTTTAACGCATCCTCATCAATCACCTCTTTGCCTGTAGGAGGTGCAAACTGCGAGTGCTGGATTTACGGGATACTGGCCAGAGCTTCTGGAACATGTGGTCTGGATCCAGCACGCAGGTGTCCCCAGGCTCCCAGATGGCACCAGTGGCTGAGGACAGGTCAAGGACAAAGCGGTCCTTGGCTCCCTTGAAGGTGCTCATAGATCTTTCCCTGAAGAGAAGGACCCTGGATCACTTCCTCACCTACCTCAGCGGATGGGTGGAGAGGAGAAAAGATTCCATACTCCTGTGCTGCAGGAGGCTGAGCATCTCTGCAATGCCCATGGAAAATATTATGAAGGTCCTGGCTCAGGTGCAGCTGGACTGTATCCAAGAGGTCCAAGTGAATTGCACTTGGAAGCTGTCCACCCTGGCCACGTTTGCTCCTCTCCTGGGCCAGATGACCAACGTGCAGAAACTGCTTCTATCCCCCATCCTCATGTCTGCACTTGAGGAGCAGGAGCAGCAGCATGTTGTCCAAATTCTCTCTCAGTTCCTCAGGCTGCACCACCTCCAGGATCTCCATCTGGAATGTGCCTCCTTCCTTGAAGGCCGCCTGGACCAGATGCTCAGGTGAGAGTGGACCAGGGGCTGGGGAACAGTGATCACAAACTGTCCACCAAGGAGGGAACGCACCTCAGACTAGAGCACTTCTAAAAGAATCGCTCTGCTCACCAGGTTTGTGACCACAACAAGCATGTCTCAGATTCCCTGTCTGTAAAAGTTGATGTTTTGCCCCAGATGGGACAATCACTGGATAAGAAATATGTGGTCCTGGAGAGGATGGTAAGGGAGCTGGGGCCAACAGGAGAATAACAAGCGGTAGAAGGTTGGCAGGTGATGCAGGGGTGTACGTGAGCCCCTGCAGACTGGCAACTCCAGCTGCTGCTGTGGGAACTTGTCCAGGTGGGTTCCTTAGACACGTGACTCAGGAGCCCCACCTGGCCTGAGATCAGTGTATCTAGGGGCCAAGCGTGAATCCAAAGCATATTTTGTCTTATCTCCCAATATTAATACTCGGTGATGCCCAGACTTGATTGAGATTTTGTGTGAGGCTCTCCTCTGAGCAGATTCCAGACATGCCAATATCTGCATTCATCCTCAAGCAAGTGGAGGATGTTATACTCTGCTTGATGATGGGGAAAGAGAGTTTCAAGTCTCTGAGAGCATGACCCGGTCCCACAGGGAATGGGATGGGACTCAGCCTCAAATCAGATTGGGCATCCTGTGTGTTGACCTTCATCCGGTGGTCGGAACAACCTCAGCTTGGGGAAATGCTTGTCTCTTGCCTGGAGGTAACCCGGCACTCTGCTCTCTAGGAACTAATGGCTTGGTTTGTCCCCAGGTGCCTGAATCACCCCTTGGACAACCTCTCGATCACCTACACCCTGCTTACGGAATCAGACGTGACCCATCTGTCCCAGAGCTCGAACATCGGGCAGCTAAAAGGCTTGGATCTGAGTGGCGTCATGCTGGCCAAGTTTAGCCCTGAGCTCCTCCAAGTTCTGCTGGAGAAAGTTGCAGCCACCCTGCAGGAACTGGACTTAGATCTGTGTGGGATCACGGACTCCCAGTTTGAGGCCATCCTGCCAGCTCTGTGCCACTGCTCCCAGCTCAGGTACTTCAGCCTACGTGGGAACTTTCTCTCCATGGCCAACATGGAGAAGATATTGCGACACGTGGCACGGCTGCCCAATTTAAGTCATGAGTGGTATCCCGCCCCTCAGGAGAGTTACAGCCCTCAGGGAGTTCCCCTTGAAGGGAGACTTAAGGAGATCCAGGCTGAAGTGCTGGAGATCCTGAGAGACCTAGGACGTACCAGGACCATTGGGATCAGCCCCAGCCCCTGTCCCCACTATGGCGATGACATATGTGATCACTTGGAGCCCATCGTGTACTGCCCTGATACCCATGCCTAGGTGATTGCTGCTATCAAGTGCTTTCTTCTGGGTGCTGGGAATCTGCCATCAAGGACATCGGTCCATCTTGAAGGGGAAACAGACTGATGCTCCATGTGAATGGGAAAAAGGAAGGCCATTCAGTATTGCAGGGGGAACAGCTGACCCTGGGATATGATGGGACTTTCAGGGATATGTGTTTACAGAGTCAGGAATAGCCTATGTTGTGGACGTGGATGTGGGCTTGCGATCCATGTTTCAGTTATCCCTGGGTGGGTGTTTGTAACATAATGGTTAGAAATAAAGAGACCCTCAGTGTAAAACACCTGCTGCCTTCTGTGATGTATGATTCTGTTTTCTCAGTTTATACCGTCAGTGTTTACAGTTGCTGACATCAAAAAAAGTAATACTAAAAATCAAAAGGACACTACATTGTCTATGGCCTGCAATCTGCCCATTTCTGCAAGTTCTCTAATGTTTCTGGGGCATCTCTTACCTCCTTCCTTTTTTCTGTGGTTGGTCATTGGATTATCACACACATAGGGGACCATCCTCTGTGGTCAATGAGCTACTGGCGTGAGAAGCCTTGGTAGGGCCCTCACTGCTGGTTCGGGCCATGACCTTGGTCCTGAGCGTTCCTCATGATTGTCCTGGTGGCTCCATTACTGTTTCTGGCCTTGTATGTTTAGCAATGGATTTCAGTTCATAGGATGAGGATCCCAGTTCTGGAAGTTGTTGTCCACAGTCCAGGTCAACTTCAGATTCTGATCCTCACTCCCTCTTGCCTATGATGGGTGGATAATTGCCCATCTTGAGTTAACCTAGTTAAGGCCATAAAGACACCCAAATTGCTTTAGCAAAATCCTAAAATAGTACAGGCATTTAATATATTTTTAGTATTACTATATCACATTTAAAAATTATATCTGGAGTTCCTGTTGTGACTCAGAGGGTTAAGAATCCAACTCGTACCCATGAGGATGTGGGTTCTATCCCTGGCCTTGCTCAGTGTGTTAAGGATTTGGTGTTGCTGTGAGCTGTGGTGAAGGTAGCAGATGCTGCTGGGATCTGGTGTTCTGTGGTTCTGTTATAGGCTGGCAGCTGCAGCTCCGTTTTGACCCCTAGCTCCAGGAACTTCCATATGCTGTGGGTACGGCCCTAAAAATATATTATTATTCCAAAATTATTTAAACACGCACACACGTGTGTGTGTGTGGTGTGTGTGTGTGTGTATCCTTGTTGTGTCCAACATTCTCTCTCTGCATGGGAACTTCTGCAGGCCATGGGTTTGGCAAAAATTTTTAAAAATATATAAAAGTTTTATGCTTTCAGGGAGGGGTTATGTCAATGGGGAATTGACATTGTTATCCTTACAACTCCTGTTTATCATATCAGGGAAGTCTTGTATATCATGTTTGACATCAGCATGTCAGAAGGTACAATGTTATATATTGTATATACAATGTACCTGTTATATATTGTATACAACTCATAGTTGGCCCACTCCATCCTCAGTTCAACACTCTCAGAATCAGCCAGCTACAGATGCTGTAGAACTCTGTTTACTGTGGAAAGGTATCTGTGGGTAAGCGAACCTGAGCAGTTCAATTGCATGTTGTTGGAGATTTGCGTGTATGTGTAGAGACAGATATGCATTATTGGGAGAGGCCTGCACAGCTATAGAGGCTGGGGAGTCCCACATTCAGTTGTCTGGAAGCCAGAGAACTAGCAAAGCCAGTGGCGTAAGTCCAGCCAAGTCTTAAGGCTGGAAAGCAGTGGAACTGAGGGTGTAGCTCCAAGTCAAAGCTGAAGACCTGAGAACCAGGGGACCACTGGTGTTCATCCAGGAGTCTCAAGGTCAAGAGTCAGACGCTCCAATGCTCATGAGCAAGAAGAGAGAGGAGAGCATTTGCCCTACCTGTTCCATTCAGGCCCCCGCAGGGTAGGACCAGGCCATTCCCATTGTCGAGTGTCTTCACCCAGACTACTGATTCCAGTCTGATCTCTTCCAGAAATGCCCTTACAGATCCTCCCAGAATTAATGTGTGACCTGCTGTCTGGGCATGCTGTCCCACAGTGAGGCTGACACACCAAGTTTACCATCACAGTGGCCGTAAACAAAGCACACGGAAATGGAGGCTCCCTGCTAAGGATCCAGATGCTGGGATCCTTGACTCGGAGGAGGGAAGGGACATGTGCTGATGGGATCTGAGGCAAGAGTGTCAGTTTCCCCTACAATGAGAATAGTGATGCACCCTCAGTTTAGGGAATTTTAATGGGATCCAATGAGATGACAGTGGTTGAAAGCTTGGCCCTGGAGCTAGCACAGAGTAAGTGCTCAAATAAAAGGACCTTTTTATTCTTTTCCCCCCTAGTGGACACAACCCTTACCTTCATTCCTCTTGCTTACCCTCGGGTCCTTATAACAGGGACGACAGCAAAACTCAGGACCTGAAATGAGACTCGGCTTTTTCATGGGCCCATCATTGAATCCTATTCGCCTAAGCTGCTCAAGCAGCCAGTGCAAGGAGCGGGTAGGGGAAACTGGATTCATCTCTAGTGATAGATCTGAGATATTCTGAGCCTCAGGTCTCCTAGGCCATCTGCTGGTAGATCAGATCAGGGGATTTAAATTAATTTTGCAAGCAGGACTATAATGTTCAGTATTTTAAAAATTTTGCTTTTTCATAAATGCTATTACAGTATAAATATTTTCCGCAGTGCTTTATTGAAATATTAAAATACAAAATTTCTTTGAAAATTATAAACAGAATTAAAGTTATAAAGGTAATTAGTATTTAAATTTTTTAAAAATTATTTATTTATTTAAATTATTTTTAAAATTATACTGACTTTACAATATTGTGACAATTTCTGCTGTACATCAAAGTGATCCATATATGTGTATATTCTTTTATATGTTCTTTTTCTCACATCATGCATATATATATGTTCTTTTTCTCATATCATCGGCCCTCATGTTCTATCCTAAGAGATTTTATATAGTTCCCTGTGTTATACAGTAGGCTCTCATTGTTTATCCATTCTAAATGTAATAGTTTGCATGGGATTAATAGGTAATTAGTATTTTTAAAGAATGCATGGGAGGGAATTTATTGCTGGCCAGAGGTTAAACTTTAAGGATGTCACTGCTGTATTTTTGGGTTTGATCCCTAGGCAGGCGACTTCTGCATGCCTTGGAAAGGGCAAAAAAGAAATGTACATGAGTATTTTTTAAAATGTTTAACTTGGCTGGGGTTCCCGTCATGGCTCAGTGGTTAACGAATCCGACTAAGAAACATGAGTTTGCAGGTTCGATCCCTGGCCTTGCTCAGTGGGTTAGGGATCCGGCGTTGCTGTGAGCTGTGGTGTAGTTTGCAGATGCGGCTTGGATCCCGCATTGCTGTGGCTGTGGCGTAGGCCGCTGGCTACAGCTCTGATTTGACCCCTAGCCTGGTAACCTCCATATGCCGAGGGAACGGCCCAAGAAATGGCAAAAAGACAAAAAAATAAAAAATAAAAAAATAAAACGTTTAACTTGGCTTAAAGGTCAATAAACAAGAACTGTTTTTTCTAATTTTTTAATTTTTTCTTTGTCTTTTTCTAGGGCTGTACCCGCGGCATATGGAGGTTCCCAGGCTAGGGGTCTAATTGGAGCTGCAGCTGCAAGCTTATGCCAGAGCTACCGCAAAGTCAGATCAGAGCTGCATCTTTGACCTACACCATAGCTCACAGCTACACCAGATCCTTTAACCACTGAGCAAGGCCAGGGATCGAACCCAAATCCTCATGGTTCCCAGTTGGATTCATTAACCACTGAGTCACAATGGGAAATCCAAGAAAAAAAATTTTTTTTTAATATATAGAGGCCTATAATTTTAGAGCTGAAAGGCTTGCAATGATATTTTATAAAGCAGACTTTGCTTTTAAGAGCAGCTTTAGATTCACAGCAAAATAAGACAGAAAGTACGAAGAGTTTCCACCCAACTCCTAGAAATCAGGTGAGTGAGGACAGGGCACTTTGGATTGAGATTAGTCCTTGGAAGAGCATGTCCACAAACCAAAAATGAACAATCTCTGTTGAGAAATATGTCCTTCCTGAGCATTGCAGCCCAGAAAAGTCGCCTCTCAACTCTGAGGAGCTTCTCCAAAGAGTTAAGGGAGGAGGCAGACATACAGACACCTTTGCTAAAAGAAAACAAAATTAGAAAAACATCAAAAGATTCCTGCCTGTGACAAAACTGATACATCTCATGTTCATGATTTTCATGCCTTTCTATGTATGGCAAAATGCAAGAGTCTGGGCTTATTGAAGGCATTCCTTTGCTCTGCTTCCTAACTATTTTATTTTATTTTATTTTATTTTTATTTAGAGTATAGTGGATTTACTATTGTGTCAATTTCTGCTGTACAGCATAGTGACCCAGTCATATGTGTGTGTGTGTATATATATATACACACACACATACATACATTCTTTTTCTCATACTATGTTCCATCATATTCTATTGTAGTAGATTGGATAGAGTCCCTTGTGCTGTACAGTAGGACCTCATTGCTGAACCATTCTAAATGCAATGGGAGTCCCTGAAGAGACAATTGGTGTTGTGGCTGTGGTGTAGACTGGCAGGTGCAGCTCCGATTCGACCCCTAGCCTGGGAAGTTTCATATGCCTTGGGTGCGGGCCCCCACTGCAAAAAAAGAAAGAAAGAAGACACACACATAGAAGTGTAGGAATGCCTAAGATGCAGGGGAACCTGAAAGAACAGGCCCGCATGTCCTCCCGGGAATGTTTAAAGGCACTAGAAGTGGAGAACAGGAAGGCTGGAAGGGGAAATGGAGCTGGAGGTAAGCAAGGCAGATAGAGAAGAAGAGGGCAAGGGAGTACCCGATGTCAGGAATGTGACCATGTGACATAAAGGCACAGGTGGGAAGTCTGAGTGTTGCCTAAATTCTGAGACTGTGTTTTCATTCTGTGTTCAATGTGGATCTCAAAGCTGTTTTCATTCCATGTTCAATGTGGATCTTAAAGCATCCCAACTGATCTGCTCTCTCCCCATAGGAAGGTGCAAACTGCAGATTTGAGGAATACTGGACAGTACTTCTGGAGCATGTGGTCAGGAGACAAGGACCACGTGTCCTCAAGCTCCCTGATGGCACCAGTGACTGAGGACAGTTCAAGGAAAGAACAGCCCTTGGCTCCCTTGGAGGTGTTCTACTCCCCTTACTTCAGCTTTTTCCTTTTTTCCTTTCTGCATTTGGAGAGCTTGGTCTCTGCTACGTGGAAGGTGCACATATGGTGTACATTTGGCTGCCATTCAAACAGACTGGGATTCTGGCATTCCCATTGTAGTTCAGTGGTTAACGAATCCGACTAAGAGCCATGAGGTTGCAGGTTCAATCCCTGGCTTTGCTCAGTGGGTTAAGGACCCAGCATTGCTGTGAGATGTGGTGCAGGTTGCAGACACAGCTCGGATGCCGCGTTGCTGTGACTGTGGTGTGGGCTGGCAACTGCAGCTCTGATTGGACCCCTAGCCTGGGAACCTCCATATGCCGTGGGTGCAGCCCTAGAAAAGACAAAAAAAAAAAAAATGAAAAAAACAAACAAATAAAAAACACCCAGACTGCAAACCTTTATTTATGGACTCAACTTCACTTCAGTGGTTCTTACACATGCTAATCTTCATCTTTGTTCTCAGATAATCTTTCCTCTTACTCCACCACCTACAACAAGTTGACAAAGTATATCTTTGTAAACAAAGACGAAGCATTTATCTTTTTTTTCTCTCTACCTGATCCCTCCAGAATTTGGCTCCTGCTCTTAAATCCTCTGCGAACTTGCTGGTTTACTGTAACCAGATTACACCTCGCTCTACAAATCATTCTTTAATTCGTTCTCTCTTGCTGTTTTCAAATTATTTATGCCTTGTGCCTCTCTCTGCTGTACTATGAACTGATTAATGTTACTAGTTTTATAACTTATATCTCATCTACTTTGTAAGATTGACTCCAGTATTACCCCATGTACAACTGACATAAATGATGACAGTTAAACATCTGGAGGCAATCAATAATGTCTATGACTCTATACAGAATATTTGCAATAGTGCAAGTCTACAAATGAGAAGAAAGAATAAGGGAACATATTTGCTGGATCATAATAGGCTGCTAAGACAGAAGAGCCAGGGAATTTTTAGTAAACAGTACTACGAGATCTGTAGTTGGTTGAATATGAGGTTTTGGAACTGAGGATACAGATGTCTGACTATATGCTGTATACAACAGCTATTTTCTTATGAATCCTGATGTGCTGATGTCAAAACATGCTATACTAGTCTACCCTAATAGGGAGGAGAAGGAGGCGTTAAGAGAATAAAGTGCATCTCTTGTTGATAACCTAGCCTACCTACGAAAGGTGTAATTTTTAAATGTGGTATAAAAACAGTAAAACCAGGAGTTCCCATCTTGGTGCAGCGGAAATGAATCTGACTAGGAACCATGAGGTTGCAGGTTCAATCTCTGGCCTCAGCTCAGTGGGTTAAGGATCCAGGGTTGCCATGAGCTGTGGTGTAGGTCACAGACATGGCTCAGATCCTGCATTGCTGTGGCTCTGGCAGGCTGGCAGCAACAGCTCTGATTAGACCCCTAGCCTGGGAACCTCCATATGCCTCAGGTGCAGCCCTATAAAGACAAAAGACAAAAGACAAAAAAAAAGAAAAAGAACCAACAAAAAACAGTAAAGCCATTCATTCCTATATGATTTTATATGTTGATAAAAGGAACGTCCATGTGGCACAATGGAATGGATGGTGTCTTGAGAGCTCTGGGACACAGGTTCAATCCCTGGAACAGTGGGTTAAGAATCTGGCATTGCTGCAGCTGCGGTGTAGGTTGCAACTGTGTCTCGAACCTAATCCCTGGCCAGAAAACTCCATATGCTGCAGGGCAGCCGAAAAAAGAAGGGAAAAAAAAAAGGACCGTGTCTGTCTTTGGCAGCCACAAGCAGATAAATTCAAAAAGGAACACATCCCACCCATGACATGCATGGGGTTGGGGAGGACGCACAGAGTCTGGCTAAGCTCTCACAGTAATAGCTCATTGACTGTTGACCACTGTGTATATTCTTGTTGTTTGTATTAACCCACTGAACAGTCACAAAAATAAGTAAGACGTAAGATGTGACTCAGAAAAAAGAACTGTGGTAACAAAGAGTTTGGAATTGGAGACAAGTGTGTGTCTTTTTTTTTCCGCCATCGGTAACTAGAGATTCCTGAGATGTAAACACAGAAAACAAGATAATATGTTAAGGAGGACAGCAGTTCACTTACAAGAGGGTCTATTTATTTATGACCATTTCTCACAATCATCCATCTAAGGAAAACTCTAACCTGTGTCTCAAGTCTGAATCCCCCTCCAAATTCCAAATATTTGGGGTTATGTTTCTGACTTTTATAGACAGGTGTCTCCAAAGGTTCCATCAAATCCCCAAGTCAACCTTCCCATCTGCATCCCTGTCCCCCTGCTGGGTCCCATTTCCTTGTCATTCACCCTCAGCTGAAAGTTTAAACCATGGGTCTCGATTCCCTTTATGATGAGCCTACGTCCAAGGTTTCACTAACCTAGCACCCAGAAGAAAAGCTTTTGATAGAAGCAACCAACTAGGTAAGGAGAGTACAGCAGTGTATAATGGGCACTGTGAGTGATCACATGTGTCATTTCCACAGTGAGGACAGGGGCTGGAGCTAAGCCAGATGGTCCTGGGGCGTCCCAAGTCTCTCAGAATTTTCAACACCTCAGCCTGAAGCTGGGCAAGTCTCTCTGGGTGGAGAACCCTGTGAGGGCTGTAACTCTCACGAGGGGCAGGATAAAGTTCTAGATCTAAAACAGGCAGCCCATCCGTATGATGCAGCAGCCTCTCTATGACAACCATGGAGAGGAGATTCCCACACAGGCTGAAGGACCTGAGCTCTGAGCAGCAGCTCAGGGCAGGCAGAATGGCTTCGAGTTGGGAGTCCCTGATCCCACACAGATTTAAGTCCAGTGTCTGCAGGGTGGCTGCCACTTTCTCCAGCAGAACTCGAAGAGGCTCAAGATTAAATTCAGTCAGCATGACACCGCTTAGATCCAGGCCATGTAGCTGACCGATGTTTGGGCACTGGGACAGATGCATCACGTCTTCTTCCGTTAGCAGGCAGTGAGTTATTGAAAGGCTTTGCAAGGGGGTCTTCAGGCACCTGGGGAGAAACACAATTAGGTTTGGGAAGTTGGGGTACAGGTGAGAGACAAATGCAAGGTGAGAGACAAATGATTTGCCCAAAGCCAAAGTGGTTCTGATCATATGGTTTATCTGAGTCAATACCCAGAATGCCCAGTTGCATTTTAAGCTGAATCCTTTCACTTTTAATGTGTGATGGAGACAATTGCACAAATCTTTGAAAGTGCTCTCTCCTCATCGGTCAAGCAGAGTACAACATCCTTCACTTCCTAATGAAGACAATGGCATGTCTAGAACACGCTCAGAGGAGAGCCGAACATTGTCTCAATCAGGAATGAGCACTGTTGAAGTTAATATTGGGAGGTGAGATTAAAAGATTCTTTCAATTCAGGTTACTTTGGCCCCTATTTTGGACCTAGGTACCTGTATCTTCTGTGAGTCTTTCAAGTGATGTGCTTAAAAACCTAACCTGAGCAAGATCCCACAAAATCAGCTGCCAGTCTACAGGGGCTCATTTTCATGCCTGCATCTTCTGCAAACCATCTACCACTTCTAAGTATCCTTTTGGTTCCAGCTCCCTTACCATCATCTCCAGAATCATGCCTTTGCCGTATGTTAATTTACCTTATCTGGAGCATAGAACAATCTTTTACAGATGGAGGCTTTAAGATAGGCACATTGTGTGTGGTCATAAACTTGGTAAGCACAGTTTTCTTTAGACAAACTGTGGTTTTTGTCTTCTCAATGCCCCTTCATCTACCAGTTCTCTGAAGACATCTGAACATGTCTTCCTAAAGAAGAAATCACGCACCCACCTCAGTACGCCCCCTAAATTACAGTTTCCAAGTATGGTGTCCTTTTCCAGAGCTTTGATCCCACTTTGTCCCACACCTTAATTTCTGTGCTTATGTGATACTGCACTGAGGGGTAAAGAAGCCAATGAGACAATACATTTGAGGCTCTATTATTGTGTTCACTATCCCTTAGCCAGTGATGCCACCCTCACCTGAGCATCTGGTTTAGGTGGCCTTCCAAAAAGGATGGAGATTCCATACGGAGGTCCTGGAGGTGGTGCAGCCTAAGGAACTGAGAGGTAAATTGAGCAACATGCTGCTGCTCTTGCTCCTGCTCCTCAAAAGGAGACACGTGGACGTGGGAGAGGAAGATTCTCTGAACATTGCGCATCTTGCTCAGATGAGGAGCGTGCAAAGCCAGGGTGGACAGCTGCCAGGTGCAATTCACTTCCAACTCCTGGACACAGTCCAGCTGCACCATACTCAGGATGTTCTTAATATTTTCCTTGGACATTGAAATAATCTTCAGCTTCTTACAGCACAGGTGGATAGACTCTTTCCTCTGTTCCACCCACCTGATGAGGTAGGTGAGAAATTCATCCATGGTCCTCTTCGTGAAGTGAAGTTCTATGAACAACTCTAAGGGAGCCAAGGGCTGCTCTGTCCTTGACCTGTCCTCAGCCACTGGTGCCAGAGGTGAGCTGGAGCGCACATGGGCTCTGGCTCCAGACCACATTCTCCAGAAATTCTGGTCAGTATTCCTTAAATCCAGAATCTGTAGTTTGCATCTCCTATGGGGAAAAAGCAGATCGACTGGGATGCTTTAAGATCCACACCAAGGAGTTCCCGTCGTGGCGCAGTGGTTAACGAGTCCGACTAGGAACCATGAGGTTGAGGGTTCGGTCCCTGCCCTTGCTCAGTGGGTTAATGATCCGGCGTTGCCGTGAGCTGTGGTGTAGGTTGCAGACGCGGCTCGGATCCGGTGTTGCTATGGCTCTGGCGTAGGCTGGCGGCTACAGCTCCGATTGGATCCCTAACCTGGGAACCTCCATATGCCGCAGGAGCGGCCCAAAGAAATAGCAAAAAGACAAAATAAAATAAAATAAAATAAAATAAATGTATATATATATAAAAAAAAAGATCCACGCTGAACAAAACCACAGTCCCAGAATTGAGGCAACACTCTGACTTCCCACCTGTGCTTTTATTCACATCCCTGACATCATCTGCTGCCTTGTCAGCTTCTTCCCTCTTGGCCTCACTTCCTTCTATCTCCTTTTCCCCTTCCGTCTTTTCTGGTTCTCCACTGCTAGTACATTTCAGCATCATTGGAAGCAGGTCATATTCTTTCAGGCTTCCATCTTAGAGACTCCTACATTTCCAGAAGACATTTCCAGAGTGAACTCTGCAGTGGCTGGAGCCTCTGAGCTTCTTCATTTGCACTATCAGAAGCCTCTGGTACACCCCTTGATCATTCAGTCTCCCTGACCCCAGCAGTATCTTTAGAAACACCTAGGACCCTACCAGGTTACCTAGATCAGACTCACCGAGGGCAATCCTTCTGGGCAAGCAGGATATCAAGTCCATCCAACACTGCTTGTAAGGTTCCTACATGAGGCTTCGGCATCAGGCCCCCCAGAGGCAGGCGGACAAAGGGCCAGGCTTGCACCATGGCCTTCAGGGTCTCCCTGTGATTCCCATAGAAGGCCTCCATGAACAGTGGGGGGAAGAGCTCCGGGGGCAGATACTCCAGAGCAGCGATGGCTGAGGCCTCGATCCTCAGCAAGCTTCTTGCTGCCAAGTCCAGCAGTCTGGGTGGTGTCTGGATACTCATCCTGACTCAGCTTCTGAAGGAATCCTGTGGAAACCTACAAGGGACAAGACCCCTCCTCAGGCCAAACAGCCTTTGTTTTTCCTCACCCTTCAGAGGAACTAACTCAGGGTCAAAGTCACTGCTTTGGCAGTGGTGGAAGAGACTCAGTTTACCCAAATTCCACATTAGGTTCAGCGGGCACGAAACCATAGCTCTGCTGCTTCTGGCATTAGAACAAGCATCGCTCTAGTACTCTTGAGAGGAAATATCCACCAGTAGCCTAGCCATTTCCATTTGCTTCTTTGCTTAATTCTTTCTTTCTTTTTTTTTTTGTCTTTTTGCCATTTTCTTGGGCCGCTCTCACAGCATATGGAAGTTCCCAGGCTAGGGGTCGAATTGGAGCTGTAGCCACCAGCCTAAGCCAGAGCCACAGCAACGCCGGATCCGAGCCGCGTCTGCAACCTACACCACAGCTCACGGCAATGCCGGATCGTTAACCCACTGAGCAAGGGCAGGGACCGAACCCGCAACCTCATGGTTCCTAGTCGGACTCGTTAACCACTGCGCCACGACGGGAACTCCGCTTAATTATTTCTTAATGGGAAGTGGGTACCATGAGCCTGATAGCTGACCCCAATTTTTTTTGGGGGGGGGTGGGATAAAATTCTCAGACCTTCACTTAATGACATAAAACTATGAAAATAAGAGCAGTGGGCACAGGGGCCAGCACAGCCTCCATCCTCAGCTACCACAGGTAACCTGACTGAAAAGATTAAGGAGATAACCCTAAGACAATAGCCATTTGTGCACAAACTAAATATTTTAAAGGTTTTGGTGGGGGGGGGATTGTTTGTTTGTTTTTGCTTTTGAGGGCTGCACTGGCGGCACATGAAGGTTCTTAGGCCAGGGTCCAATCAGAGCTACAGCTGCCAGCCCACACCACAGCCACAGCAACACAGGATCCAAGTCTCATCTGCAACCTACACCACAGCTCACGACACCGCTGGATCCTTCACCCACTGAGCAACCTCATGGTTATTAGTCAGATTCATTTCTGCTGCACCACAATGGGAACTCCAAAAACCAAATATTTTATTTATTTATTTATTTATTGGTCTTTTTTTTGGTCTTTTTGCTATTTCTTGGGCCGCTCCCATGGCATATGGAGGTTCCCAGGCTAGGGGTCCAATCAGAGCTGTAGCCACCCACCTACGCCAGAACCACAGCAACGCGGGATCCGAGCCGCGTCTGCAACCTACACCACAGCTCACAGCAACGCCGGATCATTAACCCACTGAGCAAGGGCAGGGACCGAACCTGCAACCTCATGGTTCCTAGTCGGATTCGTTAACCACTGCGCCACGACGGGAACTCCCTATTTATTGGTCTTTTTAGGGCCGCACTCACAGCATATGGAGTTTCCCAGGCTAGGGGTCTAATCGAAGCTACGGCTGCCGGCCTACACCACAGCCACAGCAATGTGTGATCTGAGCCGCATCTGCAACCTACACCACAGTCATAGCAATGCCAGATCCTTAACCCACTGAGCGAGGCCAGGGATTGAACCTGCAACCTCATGGTTCCTAGTCGGATTGTTTCTGCTGCGCCACAACAGGAACTCCCCAAACTAAATATTTTATTTTATTTGTCTTTTTGCTATTTCTTTGGGCCGCTCCCGCGGCATATGGAAGTTCCCAGGCTAAGGGTCTAATCAGAGCTGTAGCCCCCGGCCTATGCCAGAGCCACAGCAATGCAGGATCCAAGCCACGTCTGCAATCTACACCACAGCTCACGGCAACGCCGGATCGTTAACCCACTGAGCAAGGGCAGGGATCGAACCCGCAACCTCATGGTTCCTAGTCAGATTTGTTAACCACTGCACCACGACGGGAACTCCCCCAAACTAAATATTTTAAATATCAAGAAATATAATTCCAAAGTTAGATTTTTTTCATTTAAAAAATCTGGTTAAGATATTTTAAAATGTTATAAATCAAAGTGTTGATAAAAATGTTTAGGATTAAGGCCAAACTGAACTTATAGACTAAACCAAAGCCTTAAATCTATTCTTTCTGAAAAGGAAGAACAAGGATGGCTCTCCAGGCCATCCCTAGCTGCATGCCATCATTCAAGACCAGCTTACCATAAATAAAATCATGGTTTCCTTAACAGATTTGTAACCTACCAGCTCTGATGTGGTTGGTAGGATGCTGAGACCTCAGACCTGGTGGGGAATCCAGGTGGTGACTCCAGAGGAAGAACAGTCTGCATCTTTTCTTTGCTGTCTGAGGATTTTATAGACCTTTCTAATCACACCCTCCCCCTTTCCAACTGCAAACTTCTAATCAGAAATCTATACCTAACTAGATTCCTGATGGTCCATCAGATTAATCCTGATCAGATTTTTGTCTTTCCTCAAATGAATTGATGGAATCAGATTCATTCGAGAAGGACAAAAATGGCCTGCGGTGGTGGAGGGGGGGTGCATAGGAGTCACGGCATTATTCTTGGATTCACTCCACAGGCATTAATTGAGTTTTGCTAATATGAGCAGTTGCATTCCTGGGTGTGAGACAGGTTAGGCTTAATTTGTTCCTGATGTGGGAGAAAGAAGGAAGGAAAGAAGGAGAAAAGAAGGAAGGAAGG